>NC_134040.1:85553008-85728008 GCF_965140245.1 Athene noctua | reverse complement strand
ACCTAACTGGATTGTGAAAAAGGGTTCACATAAAAAAGCATTTTGTGAAATGATACTCCCATTTAGATGATCACAATTTATGGCTATTTCTAGCTCTTAAACCACCCCAGGTTTTCTCAGTCCAAACCAGGGAACCTTCCTAGCGTGAATGAAGCGCCCTGTGCATTTGAAGTTGCGACAAAATGACAAGAATATACGTTTTGGAATAATTTCCAGTTAAAAGCCCATGCACCAAGAAATGGCTCTCAGCCGAGCTGTTTTGTGGGTCTGCAAAAGTAGAAGCTCTTGGGCAACGACTGTAAACATGTTGTTTATAGTCAGAAACGACCTCACATGGTTTTCCTTGTAGCACTGTATGGGACCGATGGAAACAGCAGCTTCCTGGAGAACCAAAATGCTTTTAAAACCATGCAGAAACATGCAAGAAACAAATGGGTTCCCAGACAGTTCAGGTTCCAGCTGGCTTCCTTGTTTGGTTCTGAGCTTAGACTAGGGCTCTATAGCATACCTGTAATTGGGAGGGATTCACTTCTCCAAAATTTAGATGCCCACTCATCCCATAACTGTCCAGGTGCCTTTTAGTCAATGAAGAGACACTTACAGACGGTGATTTCTCTGACACGTTTTAGGTGACTGACTTCAGTTCCCCAGCCAGTCACTGGTAGCAGGGACTCACTCAGTGACCAGCTGAGAATAATTTGATTGTTTGTGTCTGATAAGAGCTCTGGCAGGCTCTGGCTCACCTGCCCTGACCCCATACCCTCTGCCCATGGGCGTGGGACTCCTATTTAAGCTCAAGTCAAGAGGCACAACCTTTTTCTGATGTGTCTTGTGTTTGTTACGACTGCCTGGTATGTTGCTAATACAGTTTTCTATTGAGTTAATAAGAGTTAAAAATATTTAGAATCTCACTGACAATATTTAGCATTGCTGAATTTCTAGAGCTTTTATGTTTTATTTAGGCTTGACAGAAGAGACAAATGTAAATAGCATTCAAATGAGGAATTGCTACACGCAGATTGTGCAGCCACAGCTTTAGTTCAGGTGTCTCTGCTAGTTATTATATAACTATGCTGAGCTTTTTCAGTCACACAGAGCAATGCTGGGACAATCATCCTGTTACGAAGTTGTTGTAGGTTCTTTAGACCCATTACTGCATCTCCTTTTCTCTGTTGAAACTGCTGACAGAGCCTCAGGTAGTGATAGAGATGCTATTTATTTATTTATTATTAGCAGACTAACACTTTTGTTGATGTGATACTTCAGAACAGTTTCTAAATGGCGTTATCATGCTGTGTGCGGTAACAGAAAGACTTTTTATTGCCTCAGTTCAGTCTGACATAGTACAGCTGATATGTTTCATCATACCAACACATAGTCTTCAGGCCCAGTGGGAATGAGCAAGATCTACTTCACCTGCACAGTGTGTTATCTCCCAGGGAGCTCCACCTCTTGGGAGGGTTACCTAGAAAATGCTGCCATCAGTTGCCTTCATTGCATTTAATTTCCAGTTTGTGACTGTCCTAGGGCTCTGTCGCTTTGTCTAAGTTTGTGCTGTAAATGCTAGGGCCTTCCTCACATTTTATTAACTAGAGGTTATTTCTTTGGCAGGATTTCTGACTGAAAAGAGAGGAGCGAGTACAGCGGGTCTCCTGGGTTTTAAGAGATTAGTCTAGAATCTTGTCATTAAGATGTGCGTGCTCCTTTCAGGTAAGTAAGCAGAAACAGTTTTTAAAGAGAACAGCTGCAACAGCCCGTCTTTAGAGTAATTCACACCCCCCACCAAAAAAACCCCCAACCACCCAACAAAAAACCCCCCAAAACCCAAACTAAAAAGCAGCCTGAAAGGGAACTTTAATCCCGAGAAGTGCCCTGGGCACTGACGGTGTGTGTGTGTGCTCGCTGTTGGAGAGGCAGAGTGCACCCGCCTGCTCTGTGCTTCAGGCTCTGTCCTGCAAGGCAGCAGGTTTCGTTTCTGTTCCCTGCTGCTCAGCCAGTGAGGACCATGACCAGGACTTCCGCAGACTGAAATATCTGGTGAAAGCCGTGTGCTAACACGCAGTGCCAATTCTTAAGGCATTCCTCTTAAAGCATCCTGTGTGGATTGCTTGCCTATTTCATAAAGTAAATATTTTCAGTGTTTTCCCATGATCTTACCTGTTTGATGGGGTTATAGTTACTTACCTTGTAAATAAAATCCAATAGGTCTGTTTATTGATTTGTAGGCGTGGCTTGATATTTTGTGTATTTGAATATCTTAAGAGGCATTTCTCCCCAAGAACAGGGGCGCACACACCCGTGAGGCCAAGTAGGCCTGTGTGTCAGCCTTCTGGGCCGTGCAGGCTACTGAAAGAGCAGTGGAAGCCATTAAATAATCTCCCTGTTGGGAAAATGCTTGGATGGAGGTTTTTTGGTTGTTGTTTTTTGTTTTGTTTTGTTTTTTTTACTCTTGTGGCTTTGACTTTTTCCTCCTGCTTAGGAAGATCACAAGTAGCCATGCATAGTGGGACCTCGCATAGGCAGGAAGTATGTTATACAGAGAAATTGTGTGTATGATTCTGTTGCTTATACTGCTGGTTATTTTGGATGAGTCTAACAAAGTATTAGGTAGGGTCCCTTCATAGTTCAGTTACAACTTCAAATCTGATTTTGTAAAAGTTATTATTATTTTTAATTCCAGATGTTGCTAAGTATTGGTGTCCTATTACAAATTTTCTAATGTTGGATGTGTTCCATAATGTTGAAGTGTAAAAATGGATTTGAAGAGCAGTGTTAAACTCAGATTTCGCTTTTCAAAAAATGATACCTGTGTGATTTTTGAGAAAAAACTTCAAAGTTAAGTAATTGGGGTCTTTTTCTAGGGCTGGAAAAATAGAAGAGGGAAATAAACTGCTTTTCTACTGTTTTAAACCCTCATGTTTCTTTTTGGATAAACATTTGGGTTTTGAATGTTGCAGTTCAGTAATATTGAGAGCAATTTGAGACTGAATTATTAATTCTCACCTTTGAGTGACTTACTAGGAATCAAACAGATTACTTCCTGTGCAATGTCTCATGAACTGCTGGGTTTTACCCCCCCTTCAAATTCACTGCTTGTTTTTCTGACTAACATACTTCTGTAGAGATTTTGGGCAATATACTTAAGATGCTGAAATTAATTTTCTGAGTGAGCTGTAACACACTGGTTTTGCTTTTGCTGAATGTATGTCCTAGGCATTTCAAAGGGTGTTTAAGAGTTATTAAGGTATTAGACTTGTACGGTTTTTGGACAAAGTAGAAAAGAGGCTTCTCAAACTGTATGTTAGATTAGTTTATCTGTTGGTAAATACGATGGCTGTGGCATCTTCTTTGGAAAAGATAAATATGATTGTGCACACAGGGGATATCACTACAAAGCAAATATGCTGGGTGTCACAGCCTGAACTCCTGTACTCAGAGCCAGGAACACTTCATTGCCATGAAGTGTTTTGCATCTTTCTCTGTCCGTAAGCTCAGGCAAGTTAAATTGCTGTATGCCCTGTGGATCCCAAAGCCAGTCTGCTCTGACACTGATGCAAACTGCTTCTCATGTCTGTGTCTGAATAACAATAACTATTGTGCTTATTCTTCACTGTATAAGATAAGGTTACCTGACCATCCAAGGGTATTTTTAATGCTTGCTAACTTTATAAAGTCATTCAGGTATTTGGTGAAGAGTCACTTGAGGCAGTAATACCAAAGGAAAGAATTGTTACTGATCATATGGTAATATATTAGGGAAACTTAATAACCTGCTCCATGAGCAAATTTAGCTTCCTGATGGATGGTGTGGTTGCTCTGCAGGGGAGATGGGCCCTCCTAATGCAGAAGGTGCACAACTGGTGTGGTTAGGGGAAACCTCTTGCCGTATGGATTCTCTTGTGCTTTTTTATTCTTAACTGTCCCTTTCACCGCTGCCCTCTGGATGTAGCATATCTCGGTTCTTGCTTAGCACTGGTGAAACAAAGATTCATTACTGCTGAACTGACCCCTTTCTACAGCATCCCCTTCATCAACAAAGTGGTGCCCTAAGCCTGGGTTCACCCACTGCCACCATATTTATAATGAAGACACACTGAATAATTGTGTATTTACCAAGTTCCATTTAACCTCAAGGCTTGAGTCTTTCATCCTCGCAACCTGACTGATTTTTCTCTGCAAAGCGAAAAGCCACGTGATTTTGCTTCTCCCGTAGTGTTTCATTAGCACTGCAACTGTTCCCTTGCTGAGAGCTGTTGTCTGAAACTGACAGCCGTTGGGAAGGAGGCTCAGTTCATGGAGGACTTTTTTCCAGTGTATTTTACGCTGACAATATATGCCTTTATTCAGAAAGTAGAACAAGTGCATATACGTTTTCTGATATGGCTCAGAGAGGCACCCTTTCATGGTGACTGTTTTGTAGAGTTAATGGAAAGGAAGAAGACTTTTCCAGGTAAAGTTTTGCATCCAGATATGGTTCTTCAAGCTGGGCTTTTTTGCCCTTTCAGTTAGGGAATGGACCTTAAATGTTTGTGTAGTGACTGGAGCATCTTAAACCCACAGAGTTTTGCTCTTTAAATGCAAGCTGTATTACATCAGTTTCTTGGGCAGCTCAGACACAGTTTGTTAGTGTTTAATACTGCCAAGATCCTTATTTTAACAGAGAAGCAAGGAAAGGTAGATACTTGTGCAGCTGCTGACCTCTCTAACGCTCTGTTGTGAAAACAGGTCTTACCCTCCCTTTTGAGAAACAGGAAATAGGAAGGTAGTGGAACCCAATGCAATCCCTGACCTCTGCTCCAAAGAGAAGGTGGGAAGGCCAAGGAAGTTTTAAGGAAGATGTATAAATTGACTAAACCCAGCAGAGTAAGGGGCTGCTTAGATTTCCAGGTTTAAGAGTTTGGGGTTGTTTCAGACTTGCAAAGGGTTTTTGCTTCTCTGTGCTTGTTGCATTCTTCTGCCCATTCTTGAGGTTTATACATCTGTGTTCTCTTCCAGCTCCCAAACATCCTGGCTCTTTTTTCTTCTCTCCTTTGTATTACCAGTATGATTTTCCATTGCCACTGGCTCAGGTAGAGCCAAGCTGAATGAACTTTGCTCCTAATATTTCTCCCTTTGAAGATCCATTAATCCTGGCCTAGCTTTCCAAAGTTAAGTGGTAACACTGGTGTTTCTCTCCCAGCCTTCTCTCAGTAAGAAGCTGGTAACTGAGACAACAAACTGAGGACTAACAAGCTTATTTTTTTACATTCCAGATGGCTGGCAATGATCCTGGTGTTCAACAATATTTTTATTTAAAATTATCATCTGCATCATCTTTGAATACATTTATCTTCAGGAAGCAAAAGCCTGTCTCCTAGGCAGTGCATCTATGTTTTGACTCTATTAGGCTGCAGGTGAACTGAACAAAGCCCAACAGCTTCTCCTGCCAGTCAGGAGATCCCACCCTGTAAACACTGACACAATAAACAGAAAGCAGCACTGTGTGTGTAGCTATGCTCTGTTTATGCTGCTTAAAGCAATGGCAAAACAATTTGTCCCAAAAGGTAAAGTTAATTTTACCAAGCTCTACTCAAAGTGAGGTCCTTCACTCATTCCATAGCAAATAGGTTGCCATTGGCTGTGAGCAGGAGTGCTCTCAATGATATTCAACGTGATTTCCCTCCCCTCTCCATTTAATTCATTCACTGAAGCCACAATTCAGTCTTTCTGACGTCAGACTTAATTCCCATAGAGGCCATTGTGGTCTCACAAGCATTGAACTGTGGCCTTGCTGAATGAATCAGGCAGGAGAAATAGGGATAATCATCAAGGAGGAAAGTGTATATTTATACACGGATTGTCATAATTGATAATAGCTGAAAGGCAAATGTAGAAGAAATACATAAGGGTTTTAATGAGGTTTTCGAGTAGCAGTTCTCTAACCATGGTGCAGGAGTAATTATTCATTGGAGCTATAACTTGGGGCTAATTGCAACATGGTTTTGTGAGAGTGAACAAGAACTCTTGGAAAAAAAAAACCAACACCCCTTTAATCAGTGTTTCCTTTTGACAGCAGGTGCTTTAGCCCTGCCAAGACATTTTTACTATGAAGTCAGTTCAGCATCAAAGATCTAAATGATGCATAGGATTTCATGGCTAGCTCTGTGGTTTAAATGTTATGACTGATCCGGGCAAAAGAAATGCCTTTTCATTTCACTGTGATAGCACAGGAAAGTCTCATGTCGTGTGGAAAGAAACTACCATTTTTTTTGTATACCCTTTCCTCTTCACCACACATCTAAAGTTTTTCCCCCTACTGTTAAAACAGTTCAGTCTAAACAATAAAGCACCATAGGCAGGCTGTACAAAGATCACTCCAGTTCCCATGTTTATTAGCCTGAGAGATCTGGGTTTTAATAATGGCCAGAAGACAGGCTCTCCTTGAAGGGAGGGGGGCATCAGCAGCTTTTAGCCTTCAGGGGTCTGCCTACCCCAACAAATATCCCAGTGGTGGTATTGAGCTGTGTGGTTTAAAACTTCATCTTTCTTCTTGGACTAGCTGAAAGGAGTGGATGGCAGGAGTGCTTCTTTTCACATAAGCTAGGTCTCAAACCAAGCTAAAGCTTGGGCTTTTGACTGTGGGTCATCATGCCTTCTGGGCATGCAGAGGGAATGTGGCCAAACCTTTAAGTACCCAAGTTATGCACCTTTAGGTTAAACCTTTAAGTTTTGTAACTTAGTATAACCTCTAAGTTATGCACATCTAGGACAAGGGAGAACTGCTTTAAGTACTCTTGAGAAACAGTGAGACTAAATAGAACAAGGGAAGATTTTGTAGTTTACCTGGCACAATACATTCCTGTGTGATATGTTGGATGAGAAGCAGCCATCTTAGTCATGTGGCTCATCACTTCCCTGACTGTAGATACGCTGATCTGGCTGGCACAGGGTGTATGATAGAGGTCAGTAGAGCAATCGGAATACCGTGGGGATTGATTTTTTTTTTTCTTAAATCTTTTATTTCTGTAACTTCTAACAGGAATGCATGTGGTAGAACGTTGTTTATGTGTGGGGCCTCCAGTAAGAGGGGTGTTTGTTTGAATTAATCAAAGAAGGAAAGATTCATGTTTAAAATCAAACATCTGGGTATAACTGAGATGACATTTCCTAACAGAAGATTCAGTCTGAAAGGTATATATTTATAAAAACTGGGGAAAAGGGGACATGTGTAGATCTAGCTCTATTGGATATTTATGAAGTGTCATGGTTTTATTTGGACAGAGGTTTGGTAATTATCAACACTAGGGCCATTTATTAAGTTTGAAAGTAAATCAGTAACAAATTGGAATTCCATTTATTTTGTGACCACTTTTCTGCTACCTAACATGCCAACAAGGTGTGGCGGAACACACCTACAGGACTGTCACACACCAGATATGAGGAGAGACACACACATGCACACTTGCCACTGTTAGTTGCTTTCATGGAAGGGGCTGTGTAAGGAATTTTCAGAGGAGAATGAGAAGGTAGCTCCCAAGGTAAAGGAAAATCCAGTGCAATGTGTAGGGCTCAGATGATGGATGCCAGTGCTAATGGAAGCTCTGTGGTAAGGTGCTTGTGTTTTCTGTGGTCTGTTTAGTAGCTCTGTTTTAAATGCTGTGAAGCTTTTGTATGTGCTGGGAAAGACATTTTCTTCTCATTGTTTTGTTATTTTTTGAAAACTGCTAAATATACAGAGTGCTACCCCAAACCAAGAAGAGCATTCTGCTCATGAATTGCTGTCAATGATCACGATAGTAAGAAAAAACACATCTTTAAAAATTACACAAAACCTGAAACCTGTATGTTTTCACTGGGAACACCAGTTAAATTTTTGGTCATACAGCTGGAACAAAGAAAGTGATTAGAGAAGGTGAAGCTCTGAGGACAGCTCTTGCTTGGGCGTATTGTGCTGCTTTGGGGACAGCACAGGAGATCAATACTGTTGTGCTCAGTGTAGAACTATCTTTCTCTTCCTTTACTTTTGCACAGTGTCACCATGATGATGTGGGGATCAAGAGCTGACATTATGGTTCCCCTGGAGATGGGAGCATGATCTTATTCCATCCTATGGACTTGGCTTCAGCTGAGCTCATGGAATGTGTGCTTTCCAAAAAAGGGAAAGAAAATAAAACTGTCATATGTGCAGCTTGCAAAATTCTTTGGGTTTTGTGGCAACAGTATGAATGAAGATCTCGTGCATGATGGAAGGATTCAGGATGCAGCAATTGAAGCCTGCCGCTGGGCTGCTGCCTGAAGGGATTGAGCCAAAATCTGGGATTCTGATCTCTACTGAGAGCAGTGTAGCATCCAAATACAAATCCCTTTGTGCAGATCCATCTGTGTGAGTGTGCACTGAGGATGGTAGGAAATATTTCATACTCTTAATAATATTACCCTATTTAAAAACAAAACTGGGGGAAAGAGAAAAACAGACACAGAGAAAAAACTAATTGCCTGGAAGCTGTTAAGAAAGCATAATGATCCTGAAACATTCAATCCATGAGAATTACTGGTTTTTAGATTTTCTTAAAGGTCCTTCAACCTCTGAACATGCCTACTGCTGGTCAGCTGGTGGGACAGTGTGCTGTGTTTGTGAGTCATCTGCTCTGACTCTGTCACTGTGAACTAGGAGCTGCCGAGACGAGCTGTATTTTGTGCTGCTGAAGGAGAGGTTTGTTGTGTAGACCACCTCACTCCAAAAAGGCCATTGAATGACTCGAGCATTGAATGTCCAGAGAAGGGCAACGGAGCTGGGGCAGGGTCTGGAGCACAGGTCTGCTGGGGAGCGGCTGAGGGAACTGGGGGGGTTCAGTCTGGAGCAGAGGAGGCTGAGGGGAGACCTCCTGGCCCTCTGCAACTCCCTGCCAGGAGGGGGCAGAGAGGGGGGATGAGTCTCTGGAGCCAAGGCCCCAGCGCCAGGCCCCGAGGGAATGGCCTCAAGCTGCCCAGGGCAGGGTCAGGCTGGCTCTGAGGAAGGATTTCTGTGCAGAAGGGGCTGTTGGGCGTTGGAATGGGCTGCCCAGGGCAGGGGGGAGTCCCCGGGATCCCTGGAGGGGTTGAAGAGTCGGGCTGAGCCAGCGCTGAGGGATCTGGGGGAGTTGGGAACGGTCAGGGGGAGGGTCATGGTTGCGCTGGAGGAGCTCCAAGGGCTTTTCCAACCCAGATGATTCTGCCATTCTATGATTCCATTAAGGTGACAGTTCAATGTGGGAAAAGGTGGTCCTGCCTTCTGCTTTGAGAATTTATTGCTTGGAAAGTGGAAGCTGTGGCTGATGTCATCAGTGTGGCGACCCTTGTGCCTGATGGTCTGTCAGAGATACTGGATTAAGGGACTCAGATGTTTCTAGCTGTACGGGGCTGTTCTGTGGAAGAGTATATGTCAGTGATGTACACAGTCAGGTTCAGATTATGTATGTGTACCTATTCAGGTGCATTTTGGATCTCATTTGATAAGCAGTGACGTTATTCATGTTATCCATTTAATCTAAGTGGCTTTGTAACTGTATTGTGATCATGAGGAGGCATAGGGTTTAAATATGCCTAAGTAATATTACTGGGTGTGTGGAACAACATATCTGATTTCCTGTAGAGAAGGAAATTCAGTATTGTACCTTGATGCTGCAGCAAGCAGTGAGAACTGCCTTTGGGACTGATGCCATGGTGTTTGCTGGCTTCTCCCCATGCTCAAGGAGGCAGGCCTGGCAAAATCTGTACCTGGATGTAGAAAATGCCGGGGGGGAGCTGTCAGGAAGGGAAACTACCAGCCTGTTAACAGTGGGTTTGTGTTCTGTAGTGGAGGTGCTGGCAAACTCTCTTGTGCCCAAGAATTGATCTGACGGTTACGTACCTCTTAAAAGCTGTGAACTTTATTCCACAGAGGATGCTGCCAGTCGTGGAAGCAGTATGCTTGGGTAACCTTGTCTTGCCTGGTAGGATTGTATATCAGCGTTGTCCCAAAGCACCCTCCCAGCTGTAAAGGCGCTGCCTTGATAAGCATTGCCTGGTGGTGATTTGCAGAAAAAGACTCTACAACTCGGATAGAGTCACACAGCAGGGATGTTTACTCCGGTGCTGGGGTGCAAGGGGATCTCTCCACAAAGCTTGCACCCCGATGGCACATTTTACCAAAAACTGACAGAGTGTGGATATCCATATTCATTGGGTTACATCACACAAACATCCATGTGCGGGAGTGGGGCTGGGTTAGTTAGAAAGGCTGAGTCAGCAGTTTGTGTCATCTTTGCACCTGCCCATTGCCTCCTGGGGGGCATCTCCGGGGGGGGGGCTTTGGGAGGAAGGCTTGTAGTCTTTTTCACCTTCTTTTTTTTCCCCGGAGCATGCGCAGATTCTCTTGGCCAGTTTCTTGCATAACAAGAGTGTTTTTCAGACAGTTTACTTTCTATCTTATCTAAGAGAACCAATAGAACTTCTACCATTCCTATATGGCTATCTTTACTCATTACCAACACTCCAACTAGTTAGAGCCACCTGTTCCTCAAGGACAAAACCATAATATTTTGCTGAACATTGTAGTCCTTGGTAGATTTTCACAGTGAACTGCTTTGTTTTGATGGACACAGTAGTCCTGGGCAAAATTCCACAGAACAGTCTGGGCAAGCAGGATTCTTAGCAATGTTAAAAAAATACAATAAGTAATACTATAACTTGGCATAAGTAAGTAAATAAGTTGCTGAGCAGTTTTCTCTAAGTAAATAAATCTCAAAAGAAGAAATAATTTCTCTGTATCAGTGGGCAGGAGGGTGACAGGCTCTGCCTTCACCCGGCGATGAGCCGATGATCAAAAGGCTCTAATGGGAATGCTGTCTCTTTGGGAGGTGTGTGACCAGGCACTCTGCCACCAGAGCTGCGATGAGGTGCTCTGCCAGCCTCACCTTTCTGCAAACAGAGTTCCTGTTAGGGCAGGAATGGGTAAAGAGTTCCCTTCTCTGCCAAAGTTGCCGTGTCGGAAGAGTACAGCAGATAGTGAAATATGAAAATACAAATAGCTTGGAGCCAACAAACCATTTAGTTGAAAATAAATGAAAAATAAATATTCTCCCGTAGAGCAAGCAGGATATGTTCTGGACCTGTCTTTCCTGTGACCTACAGGATTTTAAGAGAAGAGCTTCAGAATTTTATTGGCATTGCCACTATTAGACGAACTTTTCTTTCCCTTCTCCCCAGACTGGGGTCAGCTTTAAAGAGAGCATTAAGTGAATGGCTAATGGAATTAAGGGTATAATAATAGAAGGATATAGTGAGACAATTGTATTAACAAGAAATAAATCATGTTGAGTGTAAGGTAAGTGTTTTTTAATTGATTGATGGGAAGGATGCTCCATAGGTTTTTTCGAGGACTAACAGCCACTTGCCTTCCCATCTACAGTAAAAAGCCAAAAGGGAAAAAGAGATAAGAAAATTATGCATCAGGGAGATAAATTATTCAGAGAAGATGGCCATTTTGTGCTGACATCACTAATGTGAAAAAGCATTAAATCTTTGACACTAGCTGCATTCCTCAGAGGTTGTGGTGGCTGGAACAAGGTATTAGAGATTACAGCTAGAACACTACTTCAGCTTCCCTGGATGCCTTAAGTGGCTTTCCAAGGTGATCTAGTAAGTAAAGACTCAGCAAGGGCTGTGGCTACCAAGCTGCTCTGACTTTTTAAAAAATTATTTTATTTACATTATTCTAGGGACTTCATCTCTAGTGAAAACAGCTCCCATGTTCTATTTAGTATGGCCTGGAGATGCAGGCAGTGTGCATAGAGGTTAACAAAAGCTGGTGATTATCTTAAGTGTGGAGCTTAAATCTCGTGTGTACATAACTTCACTGAAAAAGGGGATGTGGGAATGTTAAGTAGGAAGTGAAACTTTGAGAGCCAAAATCTTCATGCTCTATAAATCGTCTGATTTTACAAATAGAAGCATGGTGCCAAGTTTGCACCAAGTTTTCAGGACGTGGTTTTCTTCAGTCGAGGAGTGCAAAAATTAGGTCCTAGACATAAGCTGATAAGATACAACTGCAATGGGAAACTTGTGGAAAGGTAGTTTAGGGTAACTGCCAAGGGTCTGTAGAGTATGTGAGCAGTGGGGAGGGAGAGAGGTCATTTCACAGCTTTTTTTCGTTGAGAGCTTTTAAGCACTCTAATTAAAGTGCCTCTCATTGTCAGTAATTCTGCAGGAAGCTCTGTGCGATGCAAGGCCTTAAATCAAACCTCATTTGATTCCTCAAGACTGTTAATCAACTGTCCCCCAACAGTTCCCCACCTATTCTGTAGGTGTGGGTGTTGCTTTTCCTGAGGGCAGGGCTGTAGCTGGGAGCCTGCGCTACGCTAGAGGCGTAGCTCTGCTGGCGGGCAGCACGGGACCCCGCTTCAGCGGCCTCACTGCTTCGGGGGTGTGCTCGCACACTTCTCCACTGCACAGAGCACTACTCGCTTCAGTAGAAGGAAAGAATTTACTAGGCGCTGAGAAAGATTTTTTTTTTTTTGATTTTTTTTTTTTTTTTTTAAACCCTTAATGCTGTGGAAACAACAGAAAACTGATGCGAGTGTGTGAGTTGCTGATTTGAGGTTCAGGGTGTTTCCAGAGAGACTTAGGGAGCTGTGATGACCCACAGAACCTTTCCGAGACAGTCAACAGAAGAGGTTTTTTACTTAAGATAGAGTCACCCTTGGCTTCTTGAACCACTTAGACCACAGATTTCACATACAACCCTTTAGTGAGTGTTAACAATTGGGTTAACGGGCCTCTTAGTTCAAAACTCTGGATCAGTCTCACCGGGCAACTCGAACCTAACTGAGGTGTTGCTGTTTGCAGCCGGCCTGTGTTGCATATGAACACACACTGTTTTTCAAGTGAAGGTACAGAAGCCTGTGTATTTTTTGATGTGTTTGTGTAGCTCTCCAATAAAGCAAACCAAAAATGTTTCCAGTCAGCTTAGTAAAATGCAATAAAAATAAAATTGAGAGCTCTAATTAATATCTCTTTTGGGAGGCAGTGTCTTATTATATAGATAATTTTCCAGCAAAGTGCACAAAACTTGCTAAGTAAGCAGCTTTGGATATTGCTGTTGTCCCTGAAGAGGGATTGGCTGTGGTGTTGCTGCCCTGCAGCTTCGCAACTCCCCAAACGCTTTTCTTTGCCTTAGCGGTGTCCTGTGGTTAGCCTGTCATTGACTTGTCAGTAGCCAATTGCACCAACTTTTGACCATACCATGGTGTCATTTGTCGTAAATTAATTTACTTTTGCCATTAACTACAGATGGTATGCGGTCAATTCAATTTTGTCCATTAAAGACAATAACCCTAGCCAAGCTCTTTGATGCTATTCTCAGTTCACCCCTTGGGACTACTCTACTTACATCTCCAGAGGTACTGGTAAATTTATATTATCATTCCTTGTCTAATATTCGTGATTTGTTGGCTTGGCTTTAATACATGGACAGTTAAGTCTAAATGCAAAGACTCTTGCACAGAGCAATCAGGGATGTGAAAGTTCTGGGAGGGGAAAGCGGAGCTGATGGGAACGAAATTGCAGGGATATATCCTCTTGCATAAGGAAAGACCTGACCAAGCTGTATATGCAGAGCAGCAGACTGGTCAAAGGTGGCCTGAGGCTCCTGTCTGTCCATGTGCTGTGGAGTGTTTTGTTTCCTAGCCCTCTGTAGGCTTAATGCCCAGAGCCGAGCCTGCTGCAGAAAGCAGGTGTGATTGCATGTAGCAAATCTAATACTTGTCGTCCAGTTCAGAGAGTGGTCATCTTTGTTCCCTTACTTGCAGGCTGACAGAGTGACTAGTTTTACCACAAAATACGGTGGGGTCTCCTGGGTTGCTCAGCACAGAATATCCCACAAGCTGTGTATGTATTTAGAGGCTCTACTGACGTGGGTCATGCTGCAAATAACTCTGTAAAACCCTGATTTAAAGGATATGTATTATTAAATTAATGCAGGGAGATTGTGAGGTGCATGCGGTTTGTGACTTTATCAGATACGGGAGAATCTTCTAACCTCTTTATTTCAGCTCCTTTTATATGCAAAGGTGCCTGGCAAAAAGGAAGAGATAAAAGGAAATTTCTTTGTATCATGTCCATCTTAACTCATTTAGACTGAGGTTCCTGTATAAACCCTGATACCCAGGTTCCTTACAAGTCATTGTTTCCTTGCTCTCCTGTGATATGATGAAAAACACTGTGTTACTGCTCTGGTAGAGCTAGAGATGTGAGCGTTAGACAGCTTCAGTGTGTTTGTCCCCGACGTACCTTGAATAGCCAAGTATTTGGTTTTGGTCTTACAAAGCAGTGTCAGTGCCTTTTGTATATTAGCTGTTGATAGTGTGTACATGTAGTAGGTACTTTCAGAAGTCATGTTTTCCACTAGTGATTGAGGAAACTAGAAACTGTATCGAATAGCACATAATGTCTTGTGGTAATGGCTCCACTTTTTCTTCTGCTTGTCCAGTTCAATGAAGAAATGGTTTTGCTTCAGACCTCTTTGTAACAATGTTAGTTAGGTTTTTCTTTACAGGACCTTTTTATCTAAAAGCTGGATCACACACTGGCTTGCTTAATGAAAGAACCTGATTAAGTGGAAGGCAGTTGTGACTTTACAGTCTGGCCTCTAAAAAGGAAGGAAAATGCACACAGGAGACATGGAAGTAGCATCTGTGCAGGACACAGAGGAACTCTGTTCCTCCAAGAGCACATGTGTTCTGCTCTGTACGTGGTGTAGAAACACTTCTTGTAGTAATTCATTGCTGTATGTTGGCAGTTGGTGTAGAATTAAAAGGTGATAGGAGGTAGTATGCATTGGTAGTGCTGTATACTTTTGGACAGACTGAACAAAAAGATCTTGTCTTACGGTTGTGAGTCTGCAGCACTCAGAGGAGTGGAGGAAAATGTCATAATGTTGGGGAACATGGCAAAGTCTGAACTATCAATCTCTGAAAAACAGAAAAGGAAAACAGATTTATGTGATGCCTTGGCCAACACAAGGAACAGAGGCTGCATGTTAATCAGAGAAACTTGAGGAGGCAAGAGACGATTGGAAAAATATCTTAATTTCTTTGGGTTAATGCAGTATGCTAGCCTTTCACCCCCTGAGACAGTAGGATCAATTCAGGTTTGGGTCATAAGTGGAAATGAGGTTAGAGAGCTCAGGCTGGTCTCCAATGGACATTTGTCTAGATTATGAAGTCATTGTGTGATATGGTAGGAATGGCCAGCAGTGTTCCCAGGGAGGCTGGGGGCACTGGGGCTTCCTCAGCAGTTGTACCCAGAAAAAACGTCATACTTCTGCTTAAAGCTACTTCCCAGGTATTTTGTCTTTTTGCTGTCCAAAGGAACCCAGACAAACAAACACTTGAACTTACAGCAAGGCCTACTGTAGTACTGTCCAAAATAAAGCTTATCTTGAAATGACGGTTGGTCTGAAATCTGACTTTCATTGCATGTACATGGCTAGGTGCTTAAGCAGGTGCTGGTGGAGGACAGTTCTGGCTCTCAAAGCTGTGATATCTACCATTTATGGTACCTTCAAAGCATGGGGCTCTTGACAAATAGAAATGTGAAAACAATACTTTCTCTAGGGAACCTAGGGTATAAAGCAATAGTGGCAAGAGAGGAGTCATGATGTTAGGACTTGGCCATGTCAGGAAAGTTAAGGGGCATTGCTCTGAACTCTTATCAGCTGCTGAGGCTGATGTTATCGTTCATGGAGCTGCACCGAAAGAGTGGGCAGGGGCAAAATTACGGTTGAAAGTCAAGTTTTCATGCAGTGTTGTGACAGATGTGGGAGACCATTTGAATGGTTGATAATTTTCAGCAAGTAGGATGGTGAAAAGAAGAGGCTGTAGGAGTTAAAAGAATAAATAATAGCTTTGAATTTGAAGGAGAGGAAGTAGAGGTGTAAATGCTGCAAAAATGAGAAAGGGATGGATCAGAAGATCACTACGTGACCATCTTTGAGTGATGAGCTCCAAAGGAGGTTGCTGTTGATGCTGGAGGGGCTGAGACAGAAAATAAATACCTTAATTTTGCATTCTAGCAATTGCCAATTCAGGATGGAAGTTGCAGACACCTAAAGCAAACTTATGAGTTGTTAGCTTGCTCAGTCTCCTGACGTGTTTTTTTCTTACTTAGCAGGTTAAAGCAACATTATGTCAATGTTGCTGGCTCTCTTGCTCTTGGTTTGAAGGTGAACAAGTGCGAAGTTGAAATGAAAGGGGGAGGGAGGGAAGAATAAGAATGCAAAGTGTCAATGTTACTCAGAGCTGAAGCTGTTTAAATGTCTCTGGCTGCAATTGCTCCATTTCTCAGCTTTAAATTCACGCATTCCTTAATTTAGCTACGGGAGTGTCATCTTGCACCTTGCTTCAAAACTCACCTGCTGCTATTGCATTTTTCCTGGGGCCTTTTTCTTTGTTAACTACTTTGCAAAACCTTAGAAATAAGTTGTCCTCCCAGGCTAAAGAGCCATGGTGCCTTGAAAATGTGTTTGCTGCTGTGTTAAATTGTGTAGTTCCTGCCCTTTTAATTTCTGCAGGGTGAGGACTGCAGTGGGAGCGCAGCGGGCAGCCCAGCAGCAGGAGAGGATTGGACAGTATATGGTGGCTATGCCTGGTTTTCTGCTAATGGCCTAGGATTTTAAACTCTACCAGCAGCCCACAGTTGGGTCTCGTAGTCACGCAGCCAGCTCATCATGGGCTGACTCTGTAGGCACGATTGCTATATGCAGCCCCTAGGTGGGAGGTAAAAATTAGGCTCAAAGTAGTTTTCCTGCAGTGTTTTGCACACTTAATTTATAACAGGTTAGGGTTTTTTCCTTGATATGAGAAACTTCCATTTTCTTACCGACTGATAACAGTGATTACCTCTGAGTGTAGAGCAAAGACTGAATCCCCTGTGATAAACACTTAAGTGCCTGGAGCTTACCTGGGGTGTGTTACCACAGCGGGTGCACGCAGCTCCCCTTCCTGGCAGGAGCCGTGTGTTCCGTCAGGGTTTCTGGGCCCTGCCTTTGCAGTTTGGCAGTTTGGGGTTATTAGCTTAATGGCAGGGTGTGGTCTTCATCGGGATTTAACTGTGCATCCTGATGAGGAAGGTGTGCAGACTGCAGGTTTAGGAAGATGAGCAGTGATTCATCATACTTCTTTCCTCGATTTTCCTCGATTCCTGGGTTCAGTTTTGGGCCCCTCACCCCAAAAAGGCCATTGAATGACTCGAGCGTGGCCAGAGAAGGGCAACGGAGCTGGGGCAGGGTCTGGAGCACAGGTCTGCTGGGGAGCGGCTGGGGGAACTGGGGGGGTTCAGTCTGGAGAAGAGGAGGCTGAGGGGAGACCTCCTGGCCCTCTGCAACTCCCTGCCAGGAGGGGGCAGAGAGGGGGGATGAGTCTCTGGAGCCAAGGAGCCAGCGCCAGGCCCCGAGGGAATGGCCTCAAGCTGCCCAGGGCAGGGTCAGGCTGGCTCTGAGGAAGGATTTCTGTGCAGAAGGGGCTGTTGGGCGTTGGAATGGGCTGCCCAGGGCAGGGGGGAGTCCCCGGGATCCCTGGGGGGGTTGAAGAGTCGGGCTGAGCCAGCGCTGAGGGATCTGGGGGAGTTGGGAACGGTCAGGGGGAGGGTCATGGTTGGGCTGGAGGAGCTCCAAGGGCTTTTCCGACCCAGATGGTTCTGGGATTTCAGAAGTAATGGGGATCTTGGGACCTGGGCACACCCTGTGCAGCATGAGGGTATGCCCTCAGCTCTCTTGGGTGCTTAAGGGCCCTCTGTGGTATTGGTGTATATTCAACCAACTGACACCCACCAGCCTCACTGCAGACCTTATGAGCCGGGCAATTATCTGTAGGCACTAGTTTAAAAGTAGTTATAGAGAGTCACTTAGCTTAACTTAGTACACAGCGTGAGTGCGAATGACAAGCATCCTATCTCTGAACTGGTGAGGCTATCCAACAGAAAACAGTCAGTGGAGGGGGATTAATGTAATTTAAATAAATTATTGTTACTGATGTGCATCTACAGGCTTTTGAATGGCTGAAAAGGGATAAACCCCACATATCTCTGATCCCAGGGGAAAGAGCCTGCTTTTTGAGGCTTCTCTCCGATACACCACAATAACGGTAACTAATTTTGTAAATGCTAGGTCACAAGGGTCAGGAGAATGGTTGGTTGGCAAATGACTTCCAGTAAGTGCTTTGATGTCTGCTCAAAGGGTCTAAATCTCACTCCCTGGTGGCCTGTTCTATTAAATACAGAGTAACCACTCCTGGTCCTGGAAATTACTAATCCCAATACTACTAGAAGCTGAAAGACTATTCTGGGGAGAAGCCCCAGTATACTTACAATTTTCCTTCATGCCATACCCTAGACATCCCCTATGGACTGCTATGGAAACCGGATCCTGGGCTAGACAGCTCTGGATCAGACTCAGGATGTTCTTACAGTCCCATCATATGTGCTGGTCAATACTCTGGGCTGCTCAGAGAAGGCTTAATTTAGCAAAGCCTGCCAGGTTTTGGTGGTATGGGCTGTGCTCTGCTGACTGGAGTTCTTGCAGGCCGTCTTCCCACGGTCAGCCCATGTAGGCACACCGAAAGGAGCAGGGGAACGTCAAGAGCTCTGAGCTGTGCCTTGGAAGGGCAGGAGGCATCGTGCCCCTGGGGGCTGGGGACTTCCAGCCAGAACAAGTCTGGGGCAGGATTTGCACTGAAGCTGGCCATCCAACTGGGCCTGTTAACCTTCCACATGCTGCAGAAGCCGTTGCAAAAGCAGCAATGACAGTGTGATCTCTCCTTTCCTCTTGAAAGGAAATCTCGGGGTCAGACACTTTCTGCTTAAAACAATAGTATTTGAACACTGAGCATTTGTCCATGGTTTTCAATTACGCCTCAAGTCATGGGGTTTTTTGAGCTTTCTTCCTGAGACAGTTTTTGGAAATTTTCACGGTAGGTGTTGAGACTAGAAAATGGCTTGTGTCTGTACATTACAATTAGTATGGGCTGGATAGTGATGACATGTCTAGACTAATGGCCCTTCTGGTTTTCTCAGGGAAGGAGGTATTTGCATTGAAAAGGGGCAGAGCTATTAACTGTGTGGTTTGCTGCTCAAACTCAGAGCAGGCTTTCACCTAGAAAACTGAGATAGATACCAGTCTACCAATATCAATCTATCTTCTTGCTACACATTTATTTCTTTTTCACATATGTAGAGCCAAGAACAAGAAAAAATATTCTATTAAAAGCTGCGAAGTGCCATATTATGAATGAGGCATATGTTATGAAAAAATATGGATTGGAATTTAACATCACTGAGCTGAAAGGAAAGGGCACCCTGCTGAGAGGGAGCTAGCAAGAGCATATCACAGATGCAATATACAAATTAAGAGCCATTTAAACATATATTGTCTCTCAAGCTGTCAGCAGAACTTTGTCTATGTTTCCATCTCCCTTAAGTCGTCTTGTGCTGTGGACTTAGGTGGAGGTGTTGCTCTGTGTCCACAGAGTTTCAGATGTCATTTCCAGTAGTGGGAGGTGAGCTATCCATGCATGGGAGGCTGCACTCTGAGTGATGGTTGCAAGTAGAGACTCTGGAGTGTGCAGCTGGATGCCAGGTCAGTGAGTGCTGCTGCACCGTGGGGGACCCAGGAGCAGGTTCTGGGCTGGGTGTCTCAGTTCTGACCTTCAGGAGTTGTCTGTCTGCTTTTGCTGCAGCTCTTGCAAACCCTTGAATGAGTCAGTGTACTGCTTGGATGATGTTCTCTGCCTATAGAGCACAAGTGGTAGTTTGTATTTGATCCTATTTTCCTACACTTTCAGAATCCACTTGCATAGATGAGGGCCAAGTAATCAAAAGAGGAGATGAAAAGAGGTTCTGATCTCTAGAAAGTTACAAAACTGCCAAGAAAAACTCCCGAAGAGAATTTTTATCTTTACACTTGGATGCTGACTCAAAGCAAACCTTCAGAGCTTTACCTGCAGTTAATGGAAGGACTTTGTTCTAATAGTATTTGGATACCAGAAGGGAGAAACTCCTAGTCCACATGTGTAAACTGTGCACCCTGAATCCTGCTGATACTCTTTCATAGGTTGGCAATGTTTTACCTGAAATACTGGGATGCGGGTCACAGACTCCCTGGTAATGTACAGTTTCTACCTGCTGTTCCTTGGAGGCCAACAGATGAAAGTCCGGGGACCAAGATTTCAGTATATTGAGGAAGATTCTAATAATCTTTGAGTGAAATTGATGGACTGCAAAAAGTGGGAAGAATATGTGTTTTTTCCTGAATGCTTACAGGTCCCAGAGATCTCTCTGGCCTTGAAGCAAAACAAATAACAATGAACATGTTGAGACTCTAGAGCTAAAATGACCACAAATTTTGTGGCTGTGAAAGCCGCCAACATGAAGCTTTAAAATACTGCAAACTAGACAATCAAAACTTGTTTAAAGAGTCATTCAAACCCAAGGTGAGTGGGTTGACCAGATCAGCTGAAAGTTGATAGTTGTCTCCATTGCACTGCTGAATTAATCTGTTGTATTGTCCCCTTCCTAAATCTTTGCCTCCTTAGGCCCTGTCCGGTGCCTTTGCCTCCTGTCGCGATCGGGTACTGGAAGTGCCTGTGCCCTGCTGAAGTCTTTGCTTTTGCTTGGGTTGATCTGCTTTTGGAGGAATGGGATCTGCTCAGCTCCCTGCTGTTGCCATCGAAAGCTGCCTTGTGCAGACAGTTGTGGGTTTTTGGCTGCCTGATCTTCCTGCAGGAGTAGCTGCTGCACAGTGCCAAGGATTCAGCAGAGAGGTGGTTTATGAATTGCTTCCCCAAGTCGAGCAAATAAGTCAAACAGTCTCTGCTGCTTCCTTCACAAGCAACTGGTTGTCTTGACTTGGGTAAGTTTATCCCATAGAAGGCAGCTGCTCACAGGCCACCTGCTTCTACATCACGGCCCTGAGCATCTGTTTGAACATGTAAATAAGTGAGGATCCCTATGCCAGGAGAGCTGGGGTGCTCCCAACATGAAGTAGGCGTGGGTGAGCAAGAGAGATGGGTTGCCCCCAGCACTTTGTTTTTCAAGTTCCTCTGTGGACCAGAGAAGCGTGAAGGAGTGGCTGTCCTGTTTTATAGAGAGGCAGCATCCAAGTTCCTGGTGTCCTGGGCGAACTTTTTCGGCCAGTGCCTCTCCCCAGCTGGCTCCACTCCTCCCCTTGCACTCGTGCAACTCTGTGCTCCCATGATAATCATCCACCCCCAGCTATTATAAGCAGTACAAACAAATGACAAATCTCTGGGTGCAGGAAGGTAACAAGAGGCTGATCAGTAGCTTTAGTTATCTTTCCTTCATGTTTATTGCAGTCTGCTGCAGTTATTTCAAAGGCACTGACATTGATCGACAGCTTCTATTAAGGCCTATCCAAGGCAGCTGGATTGAACAGATACATTAAATAAAGCAGTTATTGCTTTTCATTGCCTTTCCGTAAAATATCACTGCTAAATAGCTTCTGCCATCAGATGCAGTTAGGTACATGGTTTTAATTTGAGGGACTGCTTTATAACACTGCACAATTGACACTGGTCTTTGTTTCCCCTACAATAATGATTGTGTACATCCTGGAGAATTGATGAGCTGTCTTCTGAGGGAGGAGGGGGGGAGCCGGGGGGGGGGGGGGGCAGCTGCCTTTGTTGCTCCCGCTCTTTTTTTTCTACTTGCCATGCTTGTCAGTTGTTTGCAGCACAGACAGAAATAATGTCAAGCAGGGCCCCTTATCTCAGGATGTTGTAATGTAGCTGCTGTAAGCCCTCGCCTGGAGACGAGATAAGAGCAACCTTACAAGCTTGGGGGGAGCGAGGAGGGGGGCCAGCAGTGCCATTGCTGGGACAACAATGGCAGAGCTGTCACTTGCACATTATGACTCTTTCTGGTGCCAAGAAAAGATATGTATGCTGAGTGGTGAATAACAAGCACGAAAATAAAAGTCCCGAATGTTCATCTAATAATGATGTATTTGTAACAGGATTATACTGCCCAATGATATTCTTTCTTTATCTCCCCACTAAATGGTGGGGCAGCTGTGTGCTTTGGCACAGCATGATGTCCTTTCTTTTGTGTGCTGCATATTAATCCTTTATTGAAGTAATTAAATGTGTGCTTAATGGCAATGAGCTGGCAGAATGAACGTACAATTGAATTAGCAGTTATGATGGGGACCATGCTACAAGATGAACTAAATGCAATTACTGTAGGCATTTTTCTCCAAGTCGAATCTGGCTACATGACATGACTTAATTACAGGTTGTTAGACACACTCTCTGATCTCGTAGTGGTGCATGTGGAGGCACAGCATCAGCTCTGCCATGTACCTGTAACGCGTGCACAGGCACCCATCCACTAAGAGATTTAGCCTGGGGAAAAGGGTCAGTGCAGATTCCTGACAGTGCTTGCAGGGAGCTCTCAGTTGTGGTGGCAAACACAGATTAAAAACCAGGCAAACAGCCAGTGCTCTGCTACTGGGAATCTGGTGGGGTCATTGACCAGCTCTTTCTCTGGTGATCACCCTCCTTTTTTAGGGGCTACCTGCTTTTCTTTGAGGACAAAGCAGACAAAGAGCAGGTAGTGAGTGGGGTCTTTTGTGGAGTCCTTCTCTTACCATGTGTGCCTCTGGTCAAACACGGCTCTCGGCAGGGTGGCAGGTCAGCTGGGCGTCTCTAGACTAGCAGGAACAGGGCTTGTGAGTTGTTTTTTGAAAAACCAGCTGCTGTTGCACATTTTGGAAACAAAAAGGGAAAAGGCAAAGCCATGTGAAGCTTTTGATTTGCAATGCGAAGTTCCACGGCATGGCCTACAGTTGCCTCAGGACAAAGGTAGTGCTGTAATTTAGGGTGTGGTGTATCCCTGAGATTTCTGACCCTAGGGAGACTGTAGCTGCAGTATTCTAAGTATGGATTTGACAGCTCTTTAGTGATCTAAACCGTCAAATCCTGCGTTCCCAGAGGTGTTTTGTCACTGGTTCAAAATTGAACTAAGCTTCAGCTGTCGTCAGGGAAAGGTTTGCTCTGTTTCCATAACCGGTGAGCCTGGATGGTTGTCAGCAGCAGGTAGACCTCTCGGCTGTCAGGGCCTGCCTTGTGTGCTGACACACAAAAGATGAGGCCTTCTTGCTCCGTGCTCCTCTGTGTTCTTAGGTGCTACGTGCCCGTTGTAGCCAGCATTGCATGCCTTTGAGGAAGGCAGGCTCCGAGTTAGGAAATCTTCTCAGAGAAGGTCCGGAGGCAGAAATGCGTTGGAAATCTCTCAGCCTGAAGGCAGCATGAGCTTTTCCTTACCTCAGCAAGAGCTCCACTGTCAAACCAGCACATCCCAGGGCTTGCCCAGTCTTAAACTGCCCACCTCATGTGGCCCTTCTGGGTGACTGCAAACCTTTCGGGGTGTCTCTCAGTTCCTGAGGAAAGGTGCAGGTGGTCAGTGTTGCAGTGTTGGGTGCTCTACTCTCTTGTATTCTTTGTGCCCTATATTAATCTCTAAGTCTGACACAGCACCACAGAGGATAGTGTGGTGACAGAAGTAGTGGTGAAACTGGTGGTACAATACATAACAGTTTATGAAACAAAAAAATGTGTCCTTTTATTTTAACGTAATAAGGCAAACCTTCTGGTCACCAGGGCTCCCAAGGTTTATTTTATAGCCTTCATTCTCTTTGGGGCCATAAATGAAACCCTTTCAGCCCTAATGACCACAATGACTTTCCTCGATCATGTTATTGCTACTTTGGCACATTTATTGCTTTCACACGCACTAATGGATGAGTTTGGATATGTTAACAATTTATATATCGTTTGATCCTAAAAAAGAGCCCCCTCCTACCAACCAAACTAACTAAGCCCTGAGGATTGAGTAGCTTTTAAGGAGTATAAATGAATTTAATGCTTTAGAAAGAGCTTCTGTAAATTATGAACATGACACCTATTACATTAAGCTGCATTAAGCATTAATACATCTTCATTACTGGCAGGTTGCCCAAACCTCCAAGGTTGAAAAAGCTGCCTGAAATACCCAATGTGGCAGTCACCTAAGCTGAGATTTATGACCTCTTTTCGGGAGGGTGGAGCACCCTGACTCTCAACCTGCTGCATTTGCCCATGAAGAAATGTCCTCACAATACCTGTTGCATGGCAGCTTTTTTTCCTAGAGTTTTGTCCTGTCTGCATCAGATTGTCAGGCTCTTAGGTAAAAAGGTGCAATAAATCTTGTGGAAGCCGCTGCAGAAATAGAAACTAGTTCTGCTAACCTTTTTAAGCCACTGGTAGTGGATTGCCTGACAGATTTTTCTAACCACTGGCCAAAAATTATCTCACTGAGCGTGTAATAGTAATTTCTTATTGTAAATCCTTTATGCACTGTAGGCACCAAAGGCTGGAATTGCTGAATTGGTGTTTCCAACGGTTGTGGAGGAAGAAAGTCTAAAAAATAATCACAGGACGTTAATGAGAGCCTGCACTACACGGTCAAAGAAAGAAATAAAAGTGATTTTAGTGTCTTAAAAAGCAATATCCATTAGACTCAGATTTGGCTAAAAGTGGACTGAAAGGCTCTTATTTCAACAAGATGTACAGGCTCAGGGAAAAAAACAAGCTAAATGCTTCTGACATTGTAATTGATTTTATGTGGTACATTTATGAGACTTTCAATTCATGTTCCATATGGTATTTAGCACCGAGGTGTCATTGCAGCCTCTGAGACGGTGCTGTTTGTCGCTCTTGAAGGAACAATTTGGCGGTTTCGCTGTTCCCAGAACGAGTACTGACCTGGGCTCAGTGTTTACACTGCGATGGAGGAATGCTTAAACTAGGGGATGTTTGTTCACAGATGGGAATACGTAGCACATCTTGTGAATCCGGGTGCCTCAGGGTGCTGCAATGAGTCTCGTGCAGGCAGGGAGAGGGTAATCCACTGTCTTGGAGAGGCTGTAATATGAGACTGTAATCCAAGCATAAAGCAATGTGGTCACTAGATGAGATGGAGATTTAATGGATATTGTTCATGGTATTGGAATATATGAAGCAATAAATTGCTTTTCTGGATGATTTAATGCTGAAGCAAGGTTGAAGACTTAGGTAACTGCACATGGTTTACTGCAAATACACTAGCTTTACAGTGGTAAATGTATAACCTATTAGACAGCAGAGGAGGGAAGGAAAAACAAGCAAACCCCAAAGCCTTTTAATCAAAGTAATATTCCAAGGTTCAAAGTCAAGCTCTTGGAAGCTGAGAAATACCATATTTAAGGTAACCTAGCCTTCTAAATCACATACTCTGTGAACGTGTGTGTGTGCTTTTTGTTACGGGTTTCAATTATAGGAAAGCATGCTTGTTTCTTCCAGATAATACCGGCTTCGGTGTGCAACGTGAACCATGCACAAAATGTGAAGCAACTCTGCAGTATTTCTTCCTGTAGTGATGGCTCAATGCCAGGGGTTATGTAAACTCGGCAATAAATATGCATTTAATAATTTCCTGATGTTGTTACTTGTGGCAACCGTCATTGCTGTGGACAAATATTAATGAATTTATCTTTATTGCTTTCCTGTGAAACAGCCAACTAACATACATCATTGAGTATCATTCACCAGAACTCAGTGAGAAAGTTCGAGTGCTTAAAGTTAAGCACGTGCTTAAATCTCTGTGGGATCAGGGCCTTGAATGCCTTTGCTGGATTAGTGGCAACATGAAAATAAATAGTAAATTACATCAGTGTGACTTCTTTGAGACTGTGAGGCTTACTACTGTGCCCTGAAAAGCACATTAAGGGGAAATAATTAGACCTGTAGAATTTAGACATGCACTTAGGTCTAACCAGAGCTGTGTTTGCTGCTCCTCTGTTTGCTTGCAAACAGACAAATAAAAAACCAAACACAAGAGGTGGTAGTATTGTCTGTTCTCTTAACTGAAGCTTAATTTGAAAAGGGCATTAGATTTTAGGGAGATTATCCTGGTTCTGCTGGTATCCATGGCAAAACTATATCAAGAAGTGTGTCCAGGAGGACGTTCTTGAGAATGAAATATCATCAAAAGCTCTCTTCCTGCTGTAAAGTGCCTTCAGGAAAGCTCTGGGCCTTTCGTCACCCTCTAAGAAGTTTGGTGCTTCTGAAGAATGCACTTGTTTACTTCATTATCTCATCTTGTGTAGATTGTCCAACTTACTGGGTTTTTCTCAAGAGAATAGATAAGATTGTTTATAAAAAGTTTCTGTAAAAATTGGGAAGATGTTAAAAAAGCAAAGCCGTGTTAATTATTTGCCCAGCTCTTGTCATAAATTAAATGTTTACCAGAAGAATTTATTTTAACTTTGCTTTATTGTTTACCATTGGTACACTTTAAGCTGTACAAGAGAATTGTATCATTTATCATTAGTACACTTTAAGCTGTACAAAGAGTCTTGAGCCTCTTTGGCTGTTGTAAAATCTGAACTGCTTACTTCTCTGTATAAACCTTGTATTTCTGTAGGGTCCAGGCTGTAATAGTAGTAAAAAGTGTAGCCAGTTACCCTCTACTATGCTTCATAGAAAAACTTGGTGAATGAACATCGTATTCCGCCAAGGGTTTGGCGGGTTTCAAGGCCTGAAATCCTTTCTCAGGAAACAGGTATGAGACAGTTATCTATTTGTTATGCTAGAAACATGTCTGGCAAAGTGTGTTCCTGCGTATTATTTATATATGTATGGATTTCTATATGCACACACCCTGGTAGAGTAGCATGGATTAATGTGACACTGTGCCTTCTGTATAAATGTACAAGTATCGTGGTCAGTTTAATTTTCTACACCTGTCAGTGATTCATGGTGATGTTACATGGAAGAATTTCATATATGTAGAATGGACATATTTTAGAAACGATGTAATTATAATAAAATATTTATAAAAACAAAATTTGCATTTTATAGACGTGAAGTGCAAAAAGTGCACTGGAGTTGGGCATTGTAAACCAAGAAGGTTATCCATATTTAAACTTAAGGAGTTCTGTTTTTTTCTGTTCTCCAGAGTAAGTAGAAGAGAAGAGTTAGAGTTAGATCTTAGCTGTTGTCTTTATTAAGCCAAGCATCTGAATGCATTTTCCTGTGTCTAGAACAAATGCAGAGTGACCTCGGGCCCTTTGAGTGAGCTCACTTACATACTTAACTAAGTATAGACAAAGACATCTGAAAATGTTGGCTCATGTTGCTGCAGCTTCAGTCTTAACCAGTGGGATACCAAATGCACTGAAACCACGTCACAGTTAAAACTGTATTATCTGATTATTTTAATGCTGCTAGAGCACATATTCGCTGGGGCAGGGACCAGCTTGATGTCTCTTTCACAGCTTGAAGTGGATATTGTTTTTCTGTTGAGTGAGTTAAGTAGGAAAGTACTCGGATATTCTGAGTAAGAACTCCTTTGCCCCTGTGTAGTCTGCGTTTGATGTCGCTGATTGCTCCTTTATTATACAAAGGTAGCCTAAATATCAGAGGTGAGGCTGGTTTGGTGCGGTAAGCTGCTTGTAGGGCACAAGGGACTCTGGTTACAGCACATCTCTTGCTGACCTGCTTAGTGAGCATCCCATTCAAAGCACAGTGTGGGAACTAATCTGGTCACAGATTTTGGTGCTGTTTGATTGGAGATGGACTGAGAATTAGAAGGAAGGTGCAGGAATAGACTCTTTGCGTAGCTGGTTATGTTGCTGATAATGCCCCAGCCAGCTCATCTTCAAGGCAACACTTGCTCAAGATGAGCTAGCAGAGAAAGGAATAGCTGACCTTAGATTTATACATGTTATAAATGTGCTTCCAATATGAAAGATTGCTCTGTGCCCATGGTCAGATAAAGAAATAGAGGTATTGTATAGATGAACGTGCTGCAAGTAACACCTCAGCATTCAAGGGCATGAACCCCATTAGTTCCCTCTCCCTTCTAGGTTTTTGTGGGAGAGGAGTCTGGCACAAAGGCGGGTGCGGGATGCTTCTGCAGGCACGAGCTCTGGGAGGGGGTGTGAGGGAACATGAGCTGGTTGCAGGCAGCGCTCCCCCGTGCCATGTGGATGTGTTTTACAAAGCCTGTTGTGTTTGACCATTTCCAACGCTCTCCAGCAGGAAGGAAGGTTTGAAGTCAGGAATGTTCTGCAGAGTCAGCTCCTAGATTTGTAGCTGTATTTTAATGGTTCATCAGACTCTAGGGTCAGGGACGTTTGTTCTTTCAAATCCCAGGAGATACCAGAGGCTTTGGCGTTTGTCCCTGATGATCTTAGCCAGAATCCGCACAGCTCAGGGATGTGGGATCCTTTTGCTGTTCCCATTAGACAATTTGTTGTCATGGTTGCTATGAGCTTTCTGGATAATATGACTGCTGAAAGTTTTAATGAGACAAAGATTGCTTTTACAAACGAGCACTCAATATGCCATTAAAATTGTTCTCTCACTGAAAGACATCATACTTGAGAGGCTGCTGTAACCACAGGGAAAAATGGCTCAGGCACCAGCCAATGAAGTCAGTAAATCAAAACAAAAGAATGGAAAAGCCAGGGGCTGTGAGCATGTGCTTGATGCAGTTCAGAGCAATTGCTGTTACCTGAAAGGGGGGAAATCCATCTTATAGAAGCAGCCCTACCTGTGCCTGGGGAACCTGCTCAGGTCAGCATGGTTCCAGTGGCAGCCTCTTGGCAGGTGCCACTGCCTCTGCGGGCACAACTTGAAAGTTGAGCTTGACTTTTTTCAAAGACTCCGGGTATTTTTTGGCTTGCTATTTTTGCACAGGCATCTCTCTCCCTCTAGAAAGTGATGATCCTAACTTCTGTCCAGGAGGGATGTAATTTTTTTTGGACCATTGAGAGCAGACAGATCTTGTGATGCTGCTCATTTGCAGTGGCCAAACATGTTCTGCATGTAAAAATGATCAGTGAATGTGTGTTGGTGTAGGTTACCTAAGCTCTGTGGTGGAGATTTTAAATGCTGTTGTGAATTAAAGTAGGATTCCTCTATGTGTTTCCTTGTTTGGAATAAATGGTGGTATGAAAGTCAGCCTAATTTCCCCAGAAAGAGAAAATCAGTTGACCCTCACATTCCTAAAAGCTGAACTAAAAATTTGGAGGCTCACATCAAAGCTCTGTAAATAAAGTGAGTAACACTTTGGACGCTTCTGGTGGGGAGCAGGGGAGGGGGAAATTCCCTCTCTAAAGAACACCCAAGTATTTAAAAAGAAATGGTCAGGTTTAAATATCTCACTGTTTTTCTTCTCCAAGGCTCCATGCTGAGGATTTTATTTTCCTTTGCAATGCTTATGCTGCTGAGCCCTTTTCTCAGAGGTAGGCTGACGTTAGCACACTGAAGCGACTAGCAGGTTCACCAGAGCAAGTTTATTTGTAGTGTGGCCTGAGTTGCGTTTGAGGGTGCCATTACGATTCAGGAGGCTCCACAAGGTTTGAATATCAATGGCACTTCAAAGGACTAGAGCTGTGAATGAGCAGACATGCTCCCTTGCAGGCCCCAGAACGAAAGGGAGAGGGGGGGGTGTGTTTCAAAGGTAGGAAATGAGTAGCATTTGCTCAACGGTGTAAGAGTAAAGTAGACAGCCCAGATCTTCACAAATGTGGTGGAGTCTGTCAGGGATCTGCAGATTTTGAGGACTGTATAGAAGCTACTCGTGGCAGCCAGACTGCGCTCTCTCCTTTCTGTCCTAGATGTCCCTTTAATCCAGCCAAGAATTGAGGAGAAAGAAATGCATTTGCTTTTCCCCTATAGAGGTGTTTTTTTTTTTTTTCCTGAGAAAGATATAAATGGAAACCATGTAATTTATCTTAGGTTTTCTCAGGTCAAATTTTAGATTTCGTGATTCTTTCCTAAGCCACGCAAAGCTCCTTCTTTTTCTTGGTCTGTCTAAGCAAAAGTTAAACTTGGGGTAGTTCCTTTTTCTTAGCTTAGTTGAAATACAAGATTGAGTACTTAGTTTTATTGCTGGGGGATAAGTAAGGAAGAGACCTGAGGTAGTTTTTCATCTTCACTGCTGATGCACTATTAAATGCTATGTTAGACATTAGCAAAGCTGGGCAAAATCAAGGACTTTTGGCTAACATCATCAAAGGTATCTGCTTCTCTAAGACTATCCTTATGGATAAGTGCAGTGGATATGGAGGAAAGCCAATATCCTTAATTTAAGGATAGCAAACTTGTGAACAGGTATTAAGTGACTTGACCAAGGTCATTCAAGCAAACAGTGGCAGGAACAGGGAACTGATGGCAAACGAATGTGATTTCATGCTGTGGTAATGAGCTATAGCTAATAGCGTGGCCTTGATGCCTTCTAACTAAATCAGCTCTGCACAGGCAGATTTTTTGGATGATTTTTCTGCCCATTTTAATTTTTTCCAGTGGGATTTTGCCCCCCACACCTTTCTCTCTGGAAATATGCTGTATCGGAACTTGCACTGTAAACCTGATGAGGTAGGAGAAGCCACCTCTGTGTCCATATGGCAAGACACTGGCAAAACTTACTTACGAATTGGGTCTAGACCAGAACAGGCATTTTGGGTATGTCTGCTCTGTGTTGTGAGGTAGGCAGAATACTTTAACACCCACTGCTATGACCTTTTAGGAAATAGGCGTGTTTCTCATGAGTAGTTCAGAAGTCACTCACCTTTGTGTGATGTGCAGCGCTGTGCTTAGCAGCCCTTTGCTGCTGCGAGACTGCTCGCCGTGTTTCTGCTCCGAAGGGAAGGACTGGACTTCCTGCCCTAACTTTGGCTGCACCTGAGTTGAATGTGCTTAGGCTCTAGATAACCTCAACAGCATCCTAGCAGTGTTTTCATGGTAACCCTTGCAACTTCTAGACCGTGAATGCTTGTGTGGGTGGAGCGTGCTGTAGGTTTGGACTGGCCACATCACTCACACGTGTGTTGCCCAGGCAGATCTTGCCAGATGAGTGCCAATACCAGCCTCGCATGTGCTAAGCTTGAGGATCTCTAATGACTCCAGGCAAGATAGTCAGTGGTCTGATTTACTTAGCTAATAAAATATGTTTCACCAGGGAAGCTGCCTTCCCTTTGTGTTTATAAATATAATTAAATTGAAGTTAAATGTTTAAGTAGTTGCTTTACAGAAATCAGCACATAATTTTAAGCACAGATAGTCCATCTGCTTATGAAATGTTAGATTAACCATGATACTAGAGTATGTGTACCGAGTAGTATTCAGCAGTGCTTTAAGGTATGCTCAAAAATCTATTATTAAAATGTGCCACACATCTGTGTTTCCTGCTCCTCATAGTCAGCAGCTGAGGGATTCTATTTCTTTGACCAAACAAACCATAATGCTCCAAATGTCTCTTTAAGATTGGGTGTTAAATTTTACAAACCAGTTTTACATTTAGCACAGTAAAAAAGGGTCTTAAGGGCACCTGACCAAAAGGTACTTACTGGCTACATCTGCATCTAGATCCTTGTCATAATTTCTGGCAAACTCTTTCCCAAGTGGGGATGATGATATGCTTTGTATCTGCACCTGAACTGCTGGGGACAGGTCCCACTTCGCGGGTCTGCTGTAGGCTCTTCTGTAGCCAGGGATGACATCCTCGCAGGCCATGTTAATTTGGTTGATTTGGGGAGGGAAAGTATAATTCAATTACAGCTAGACACATGTGTTCTAATTTTAGCTTGCTTTATGCTAGCAGAAGGCTGCCTAGTATGTGTATTTCTGAACGTAATTATTTTTGGAACTTTTATTTTTATTCATCTATATCTGGCTGGAGACATATTTTCCCCTTTAGACTGATGGGTTGCACTTATTTTATTCACAAAGGAGTTCTTCTTCCTTCAGACTAAAGGCCATATTTTATGTTGATATTCCTAATCAGTTTACCTTCAGAACTGTTGGAACATACTTTTGTGTTCTAACCTTTCAATATTTAATCTGACCTTGTTTGGTTTGGAGGAAATGTCTTTGTTAGCCATTGTTTGCAAAGGACTTCGATAATACAGGCACTTTGCTAGTGTTAAGTATTTGCTTTGCTAGTATTTGGGGGTTTTATTACATCAGACTAAGGCCCAAAGCATATTACTCCTGGACAGCAGCCTACGTAATACACAGGCATAGTCTTGCTGTTGCTTTGGCTCCAGTGACAGATCCTGCATGAGAATCATGGCTAGTTTTGGCAGCTCAGGAGCAGTTGCCTGTCCTCATGGTGCCCATGCTGCTCAGCGGGGCACAAAAGAGACTGGAAACACATGCAGCACTTGGGGTTTGGACTTGTTCTGTGCTGAAATCTGAGGAGCAGCCAGAGTGGACTCTGCCCTATCTCAAACCTGGCAGGGCAGATAGATATTTGGAGGATCGTGAAAGAACTACCAGGGATGGATGGAAGAAAGCTGGTGATAAAAAAGCAGATAACGCAGCTGTGGGAGAAAGACTGCAGATGCAGAGTGCCTCCGGCGGCAGTACAGGTTTCTTGCCCCCTCTTTGAAGCGCACGGGGAGCTGCCAAGAATCTGAGCATCACCAACGTGTTGGGATGGAAGAGAGTTCATCTCTTCGGTCTAGCAGGCATCTGAAACCCCTCTGGTGGTGCCACGCCATGGGAGTCGGTCTGAACGTCTGCGTTGTAGTGTCAAGTATGGTCCTGTCTAGCGTGGCCATCCCTGCCCTGCGTGGAGGCTGAAACTCTTCCCGCGTGCCCAAGCATGAAGCAGGAGTCCGTGACTTCACAGACTTCGTTCTGCACATGCTTTGCTGACAGTGTATTAGTGATTCAGCTGTCGTGCCAGCCTAATGACACAGTATTGCCATTTTGTGAACTCCGCTGTGCAGACAGGAGCTTATTAGTTTCTGCAAGGATTTACTTTTTTCCCAGACCCATCACTTGTTTTATAAAGCTATCACGTACCATTTAAATACTTACCGCTGTTCTACAGTCTTCTTACAGTACTTCTTGCTCTGATATATTGCAAAATGGTCTGTGTTAAATCCAGGGCAATAATGATTCAATATCAATCACTATTATAATCTTGTGGTTCAATGATATTTTGGTATGTTCTGAGTAAGATAAAAGGAATTAGTCTTTTAGAGGTGGACTCTGTTGTTATTTTTCATTATTTACTTTATTCTTGGAATATTCTCATTGATTTTTTTTTTTTTCATGTCACTTGCAGTATTAGAATGAGTAAATAGGGTAAGAGTGAAAATATACTGAGTAGGAGAGCTCAAAGCTGCGAAAGAAAATCACTTCTGATAAAATTTTTGTCTGTTAGAGTGTATTTTCTATGGCATGTTTTTACTGCTCTTCAGTGGTTCAGATTTCCCCTTTGCTTTAAATATACTTTTTGCTCACGTGCATTATGAGGGTGCGTTCTAGACACATTTGCTGGTATCTTCTACAGTGACAGATGATTTTTTTTTTTTTTTGAGGTCCATAGACATTGTTAACTTGGGCCTCTGTTTTTAGAAGTCTTAATTCTTCTTATTAAAATGCTCAGCACCTGTTCTCTAGTGGCCATGTTGCACTGCTTAGGATGAATGAGCTTTAATAAACATGATTATATCTATGATATCTCTTCTGTGGTTATCTGTCTATAATGTCTCTTCTGTGGTTAGATGGCTGCACGCAGTTGTTTTCCATACTCAGCCATTACTCCTGACAGCACATCTGAGAGCATTTTTTGCAGAGGTTTCTTTGGCAGTCCAAGTGGCTGCACAGATTGTATCTCACTGGTGACAGGATACAGCAAGGAAACATTCAACACTTTGAGTTTAACCCATAACTCAAAGGTATTAAGCTATTTATTTGAGAACATGCCAGTGAAAAATTGGTGTGTGAGTTTCTGTCTGCAAAACAGGCCAGAAAGTATCATGGACTCAGGCCTTGAGCCACAGACCCTGCCTGTAAGCTGTGCAGTTTTCCACTCAAGGGGAGGGGGCACTTGGTGCGAAACCATGGGCATATCTTTCTGTTGTAGTAGTTCTACTGTCTGATGAGAGCAGGGAGTAGGTGGCCCCTGTTTGCTAGGTCTCTTGCAGTGGGAATGCTTGCTTTGGAAGGTGGTAGTTACACTTGCTTGGGATCTGTCTGCCTGAGCATTCCAGCAGAGGTAATTGCCATAGAGAGAAGAAGCTGGGCACTAGTAATACTTTGCCATGGCTGATTTTCCACATTACAGGAAAACTTCCTCAAGGGACAGAAGTTGTTTTGGAAACAGTTAAAATGCACATGTGCCAAAAGAGAGCAGCCTTCATGTACGGTCTTTAGATTTAAAATGCCTGATCTCCGTGTATTTCTGAAAGGAGAGTGGGGATGCACTAGAAAAATCACCTGCCAGATAGGCCAAATCACAGGGCTGACCAACTGACCACATGATGGAGTCACTGGGACTCGAGTGGGGCTGCTTGCCTGCCATATATCCTCTGAGACTGGAGTGGCAGAGCTGGGATATCTGGAACTGTCTGCGTTGGAAGGAGCCTGTAGGATGGCACTCGTGTACAGGGCTAAAACAGGCAATCAGTGAAACCCCAAGCCCTTCTGGAGATGATATTCCACTTTGGCACTTGTATTGGCAGACTGATTTTTCGGGAGGTATTTTTCATTCTTCACTGTGGTGCAGGTAGGATCAAAATTGGGTTCCCCTTGTATCAAAACACTGCTGTGGGCACCAGTGGCAGTAGGGTCAGGCATGTGCTACAAAGGGTGACCTTCTTCATACTGATTTCTACCAGCTACTTTGGCTGGGGTGTGCAGCAGGAGCAGACCCAAGTGCTCAGTGTTAGCCCCTGAGGCTGTTGCCCTGCAGGGTTACGCTTTGAGCTTGGAGTAGTTTGCTGGACTGAACGTGAAGCTGGTGTGAATAGCTTGCTGCGGGTTTGTGGCTCGGACATACAGTCCACATTGCCTTATGTCTCAGAGAAACAAGCCCAGCAGAAAATAGGGTTTTGTGTTCTGGCTTTGTGGATATCAGATGGGGGAAGATGTGTTTAGTGCCAGGGACTAAGCAACCAGTGCAGTCTTTTGTGCCAGAGATGACTGGAAAGTGCTTTGCCTCCAGCCATGTCAGCAGAGGGGCTGTGTGGTGTACACAAGCTGTGTAAGTAACTGCCACCTCAAAATCGCTGGGGGGAAAAAAAGGAGGAAAATGCTGCAAAATAATTAGTTATGGTTTTCATGTCATTACATCCCTGAGAATGAAATCTCAGTGTGTTTTTTTTTTTTTATGAGAGAAGCGTGTACAAGTTCAGCAGACACGTTTTTGCCAGCGTAGTGATTAGAGTGTGAGACTTTCCTGGTATTCTGTAAGGGTGTGCAGAAGGGGGCACCTCTACATGTGAGGAGCTCATTTGCCGAAATAGAGGGGGATACGTAAGTAGCTGTAGAATAGAAAATACATTTTATAAGGACCTGCTTGAATTGTATAATTAGGTGTCAAATAATAATACAACTGCATGACACTGTCACACCTGACAGCCACTGATGTTCAACTGGAGGTGTTCTGAGTAATTTGAAAGCTTTCCTTTTCTTTCTCATGAAGAAGATAAATCCTCTTTTAAATGAAGCTGGTAAAATTCCTTTTGACTTGAATAAAATCAGGATTCAGTTATGAGAGTTGAATATACAATAGAGCTAAAAGGATGAAGGAGCCCTATTCTAAAATACTTGATGTACTCTTTTTTTTTTTTTTTTTTTTAAAGTCTTTTATTCAAAAAGTCTTTCAGAATTCCTCCTTAAGTAACACACCAGTTGATAAGCTTCTGGTAAGAAAAACACCTAACCTTTCTAGTTGACAAAAAATTGCTGAACCTTCTCTGCGGGTTCAATGCCAAGAATAGTAATAGGGAAAAAACCTTACAGTGTATTTATATGTTCACGTCATTCATTTGCGTAAATGGTTGTAGAAGCTTCTTTGATTTATATGGCCAGCAGATGTTGGAACTTAAAGCACCTGCTAAGAAAAGCAGATTCTTTACAGCTGTGGCCTAGCCCTGTCTCCATAGGTTTTTATTTTTCCCCTGGCCTCCTTGCTGTGGCCCAGCAGTATCTGTGCTGTTAGTTCATCTGTGCAGGCAGCGTCTGTGGTGGGTCTTGGATGCTCTGTTCTCTGTATCTGCCAGGCCTGCTTTGATAATGCAGCCAAGCCACTGCTGGTTGAAATGTGAAAAATGCCAGAAGCTTCTTTTTCTGTGTGTACAAAATCAGCCCAGGAGGCCTGTGACATGAAGAAAGCATAACTCATTCTACTATACTGCTTAAAAAACAGTGAAAAACAAAATAAACAAAGGAGGCTTGCTAGCAACACCTAGGCAGCACTGCAGCTCGAAGGCAGGGGCTTGTGTTGTGTGAACTTGATACAATTGCCCCAGCTGGACAACAAAGAAAAGTCCTGTTAAGAAAGTTTGAAGGAACTAAATTAATCCTAAACGAACGAACTGTTTGCTCTACTGGTTTTTTTTGTACCCACCAGTGTGTCTGAAATGTCTTGTCCGTTGTTTCTAGGAGCTGATGTTCCAGCTGCACTGCCCAGAATTTCAGTCAAATAGCACTGGGCAAGCCCCCATATGTTTGGATACACAGTAGGAAAACCAATCTATTGCTCATAGCCGTTCTCCTCCCATCAGAACCTCTGCTGATCTTGTATGTGCCATCTCTGGCTTTCAAAATAGATGCGCAGCAGATGTGGAGCAAACGGGCCAGGATTTCAAGTTTGATGCTAGGCATCAGTGAGCTGAGTGTTCCTGCAGATGATGGGAAATCTGCCTGTAGTGGCCTTTGTCTCTTTTTAGTGTGACTCTGAGAACAAGCTGTGTGTGCCTTGTCAATAAATGACTGTTGTTGGGGAATTTATAGGACAGGGGGTGAGACTGACATGAAAAATATCCCGTCACGCTGGAAACAGCTGAAAACTTCAGATACCTGCACCAAGGCCCACACAGAAGGGTGATGCCCAGATGCTTCAGTGAAGAGCAGACTGTACTCCTTGCAGGCAAAAGGCAGTCGCCATAGGCATGGCACCCCTGGCAGACAGGCTGGTGGAGCCAGCCGTCATCGCTGTGGGATGAGATTAATTGGCTTGGGTGCATTAGGGTAGCTGAGTAGCAGGTGACTCTAACAGTCAGGGTGGGGTTCATAGTTGAACTGGATGATCTTCAAGGTCTTTTCCAACCCAGATCATTCTGTGACTCTTGGAACAGCAGTGAGATGTTTGCAGTGACTGTGGTGCAAGTCCCATGCAGGCCAGCTCCCATGCAGAAGCGTGTGCTTGCCCATCTTCAGGGTACAGTGAAGAGCTGTGCCTCGGTGGAGCCCTTAGTTTTTATAAAGGGCTATAACTTAAGTGTGCATGGACCATGCACCTGAAACATGAAAATGAGGCTTGCTTAACTTAAACAACCTCACAGTTTACAAATCCACCAATGGTAAGGGTTTTTTTATTCAGTTATAAATTATATTTAGATCAAAGTTACTCCTGTTACAAGTTTTTGTAATGCTGTGAATATTCTGCCAAGCGCAGAAGCTTGAGTGTTGAAGGAATACATCATACCAATTAGTTAATGATGCAGTTTTGTCTAGCCAAGTATTGTTAAAAAAAAAAATTTGGAAAGCACTGTAGGAAGTGACATAGTTTGGCATCTAGACCGATACTGGATGATCCTTAACCTCATTTAATTGAAGTAGAAGCTGATCTTAAATACAGTCTTTCTTTTAGCTCCTAATGACTTTCCTGATACCAGCTTGTGGAGGCACTCCTCTGCCATGGCTGTTTACCGCTGGCTTTTCAGCTCTCAGTAAGTCTTGACTTCCACCTGAGCCTGTGTTCCTGAGCTTGATGCCTGGGCATTTACCCCGGCGGGTACAGGACTAGCACATGGCATAGGGGTACCCACTGTGAACTTTAACCTGACATGCTAGTACCAAAGGAAGGATGAGTCTTAAGTCATCCCTCCCAGGGGTGGGGTAGTTAGAGATAACTTAGTCAACACAGCCCTCCAGCTACTTGTATCAGCAGTAATTCTTTCACTTAGTCTGAAACCAAGTCCTTTCCAGTCGAGAGAGCAGTTTCTCTTAGCTTCACCTTGATCTGGCATGCTTTACAATTGTTTCCTCTCATCTTCACTAGGCAGCGTGCAAGTTAGAACTGAGGATTGCTGATGTTTGTTTGTCAGAACATAACTTTGACATTTTTCCTGCTGCCCGGCCTGCCAGACAGGGAGAAGTAGGAAAGACATGGTGTGCTACAGGGTGGAAATGAGAACAAGGCATTTGCGTTGTTCAACAAGCTGGCATGCTGTCCTGGCAGCAGCCGGCTCTTTGGAAGGTGTTCTTTGGCTTTGCTGCACCTCATTCTCTGAAGCACTCTCCTCTGAACACTGACTGAGCCTGATTCTTAGAGCTAAGCATTTAATCTTGCGTTTGGTGTTGAATTGCAGCTTTATTCTGAGAAATGTCAGAGAATAGCCTGTTACGTTATAATGGACTCTGCTGGTGAGTTGGGATGGACTATCTGCAGAGACAGTTCCCAAGTCCGCTCAACGGTTGGAAAGAAAATGGAGGAAGAAGTTAGATCTGCAGTGTGTAAATTAGGTCAGGTAAATCATTCTTAATCAGATGTGACAGTCATCTGTGCTGCTGTAGTTTATCAGTGATAAATTAATATAGGCTATCCATAGCTGATGGAATTGGCATATCATTCCCCACTGAAGTCATTCCTAATGAAAGGCAAAGGTCTCTGCTCCTTGACTGAATGAAAGTCTTGCTGACACAGAGTGAGAGGCTTTCTGGGTTTAGGATTGCATGTTGAAATAGGCCTGTTTGTGAATGACAAACTCAGCTTGAAAAGGCAGCCTCAGGAATGTGAAAAAAGCAGAAGTGACTTGGGCACCAGCATCGCTCAAAACTGGTGTTCTGTATTATGATGCAAAAAGAAAAATTCCTTAATAGTAAAAGCTAATTGCACAGTATTGGCACAAGCATGTGCAAGGAGAGGCCAGTGCATCACCACGTGCGAATTGCCACACTGAACTGCTGAACCAGAGGAACAGATCCAGTGGCTCAGCTGGCAGAGAGAACCAACACAGAGCCACCATCTCCGAGGCACCTTGTCCAGCAGAGGATGGGTGCTGCCTGCAGCTGAGGACAGAAGACACGGATGGCTGACGTGTATGGGATCCAGTGAAGATGAAGGAAGAGAGTTGGGTCCCCTCTGTGGAGAGATGATCCTATTGACAGGCCCTGTTTTGTTTAGCCCAGATGGCTACTGAAGCAGAACACAAAAGTAACCAGGGAAACTTAGGCCAGACAGGCTCTGGCATCCTGGTGGAGTCTTAGAAATATCTTACGGCCTCTTTCTGCTTGAAAGGAAGGGAAGACATGGGGCTCGATGAATAGAGGACGACTTCACTCTAGAGGAAATGATTAGTTATACTTAAAATTATAAGGTTGGAAATTCAAATCTTATCCCCTTAAAAAAAATGAGGAGAGGTGAGGGGTGATCAGACTTGAAACAGTAAAGTGAATTTAATCACGTATATACAATACAGCTCTGAGGGACAAAATGCTGAGGAAGAAGGTTTAAGATATTATTTAACTTCTTTAATGATCTTGAAAGGTAGTAGGCAGTACATTAATGAACTGATAATAAATTAGGAGGATCTTTGGATAGATAAATGATAAAAAAGGGGCATTGATTTCTTAATACAGAAAGAATAGCAAAATGATGTTCAGGCAATTGCCACTGAGGACAGCTGTGAATGCCAGAAATCTCTAATACTGAAGAAGTACTCATACAAGCCAGTGGGTGTGCTGGCTGCGTGATGTTTGAAGCTAAAATTTTTGCTCATGCTTGTTCTTCTAGCAAGTGACGGAAACAACTCTTCTATACTTCATAAATATTTAAATTTTGGTAGCTTATCCTTGATAACAGGTTTTCCAAAGCTCTTTAACTGTGAACCAGCAATCTGTTGCTTGTATGATACTATAAGTATGTTTCCAAAATATTCTTGAAAAATTAGCCATCCTTTTCCCACCCACATCTCTATATTCCCCTGCACTTGGGCCATCAAACTAAGGGAAAAATAAGTGACTGTTCAGAATTTTGCCCGCTACTTTGACTGCAACTGGAAAATACTGGGGCAGCGTAACACAAGATAGTCTGTAATTACCCCTCTGCCCCCAAGCAATAACCAGAAACTTAGTGGTGTCTTCAGTTACATATGAAATGTACCATAAAATCAGATGGCTAGCAGCATAATAACTGTCTTGGCCAGGCCACCTGCAAGGCATGGTCCCTGGACAAGGCAGTTCATGTAAAGTTGGACCACAGAAAAGGAGCACCCCAGCTTCTGAGTGTGTGCTGTGCCATGGCTTGTTTCAGGCTGCTTAGGTTGAGGGTTCCTTTGCTCAAAGACAAGATGTTTTGGTTGCAGGCTTAGAGATGAAGACAGTTAACGATTGATAATGTAAAGAGGTTTTTTTAATATTCTTAAACTTCTGTGTAGGAATACTGGCAATCATTTTATACAGAGGTGGAGCAGTAAGTATTTGCTGAAGCTCTAGACAAGCTAAAACCGCATGGCAAACCGTCTTTTTATTATGTGTTTAATGAAGAATAAGGTACTTTTTGCTAAGTACCATAGAAACAAGGTTGATAATCAGTTGTAAGAGGAAATATAAGTAATTTTTAGCCTCTCTATTGAGGTTTGGAAGGAAGGCTTGAAAAAATGTGTTTTGAGGTTTGCTGTGTAGGTATCATACAGTGGCTCGAGTTTTTGTGCCAAGAACTTGACTCCCTCGAACCATTAGAAACAGCAGCACATAGCTCGGGTGGTGTCTCTTATAGGTGTTCCCTCCTCTGTCTTTTGCATGTAGAACTGTAATTTTATGTTTTTTACCCACTGTTTTTTCTTGAACTTGCTTCATATTAGAATAAAACTATCCAAGCAGTGTAAACAGGAGGGGTTTCTAGTGAGGAGCTCTTGATCCTGGAGAGCTGGGTATTGCCTAGCTGTTTTTTTTCCCCCACCCTGCAGACTGTGGCTTTCTGCTCTCTGAGATGCCAGATACAGACCCAGGCTGTTGGCACATAACCCAGGCAAATACTCTGATGTTCTCGCTGGAGCATGGGCAAAGGGCTCCCAGGAGAAGGTGTGTTTCTTAGAGGCCTCAGCTGCAGCTGTGGTTTCTGGAGATAACATTTGATTAAATGAAAGCTGCTGCTCAGCACAGCTTGTGGAGCCACAGTACCATCCCCTGCTCTTCATGCTCGTAGCTCTCCTCTACTGGGCTGGAGTAAGGCGCCTCTCACAGCACGAGGCAGCTGTGGTGGTGCTGTGCAGTCACGCAGTGCTGTATTGACTTGGGCAGGGGCAAGCCTTGCCCACTGTGAGCCTCCTCCCTGGCCCGGAGAGGCTCCTGCTGCCCGCTGCCCTGGCCCCTGCTGCCTCGAGGGGTTCCCAAGTCCTGCCTTGTGCTGGTCAGGGGTGCCACAAGGGCTCTCACTTGTGCCTTCCAGCAGTGCTGCACTCCCTGGGAATGCTCGTTGTGTAGAAACCCCTGTGGTGCTGCTGTTAGAAGGGCATGTGTAAGGAAATTTCCGAGGAAACAAAAAAGCCATTGAATGACTCGAGCGTGTCCAGAGAAGGGCAACGGAGCTGGGGCAGGGTCTGGAGCACAGGTCTGCTGGGGAGCGGCTGGGGGAACTGGGGGGGTTCAGTCTGGAGAAGAGGAGGCTGAGGGGAGACCTCCTGGCCCTCTGCAACTCCCTGCCAGGAGGGGGCAGAGAGGGGGGATGAGTCTCTGGAGCCAAGGCCCCAGCGCCAGGCCCCGAGGGAATGGCCTCAAGCTGCCCAGGGCAGGGTCAGGCTGGCTCTGAGGAAGGATTTCTGTGCAGAAGGGGCTGTTGGGCGTTGGAATGGGCTGCCCAGGGCAGGGGGGAGTCCCCGGGATCCCTGGAGGGGTTGAAGAGTCGGGCTGAGCCAGCGCTGAGGGACCTGGGGGAGTTGGGAACGGTCAGGGGGAGGGTCATGGTTGGGCTGGAGGAGCTCCAAGGGCTTTTCCGACCCAGATGATTCTGTGATTCTACGTTGGACAGATGCTGGAAACCACCCTTCCCATTAACCAAAGACGTATCTTCACTGTAGAGCACATAGACCCTTCCTGGTTTATGCTGGAAAAATTCAGACTACTGAAATGAAGGTGACTGGGAGAGGATGCTCGCAGGGAGAAGAGGTAGCAAAGCCCTGCTCCAGGTGCCAAGTGCTGGGTAGAGGCCCCATCTGGGGTATTCTGTAGGTCTTTGCTGTGTATTGCTGAAATACAGCAAGGAAAAGATGTGGGAAACTTCTTGGATGAAAACTATTGTTACTGCTTTGATCCATTTTACCAATTAAGTATTTCATTTTCATGTGTATGTATATATTTACCTAAAACCATGTACATGTTTGAGTTCTTTAGATTTCACTTTACTTAATGAAATATCTGATCATGTGTGTGTGTGTAATCTTGTTGTAAAGGTACATCTGTTTATGAAGACAAAAGCCCCTTGTCAGTTAAACACCAAATACAAGATGGTGGGTGTATCTGCTGATGGCTGTGATGAGTGAGAGTTTAGAGGACTGAACCAGGACTGGCAGCCAGGATTTGGTGCATCTGGATCTCATCTTCCATATTAATTTCAAATAGGGCAAAATAAGTCTAAAAAAATGATTCAGCTGAACAGCAAGGTTAAACTAATTTTCCCCAAGCTGCCCTGAAGTGAGAGGGGGGATTTCTTCTCACTGCTGCTTGTTAGTTGGTCCCAGGGAAAGTTTTGCTGATGTCATTATTTTGTAAATCTTTTGAGGTGGAGACTTCTAATTTTGTACAGTGTCCTGCTGTTATCCCTTGGGCATAGACACTGATTAACACCACATATACAACACTTGTAATGCATGATACGTAGTCCATAATGATACTGAAAGCTGCAAATGTCAAGAGAAAACATGGCTCAGGACCACTGTTACCAGGGTCTAATTAGACATCGCTGTCATCCTCACCTACTAGGTCAGGTCTTCAGTGAAAGATCTGGTTCTGAGTGCCTGTGCCTTATGAAATTGTCATTTTTTTAATCCAGGCTTAATATTCTCCTTTCTGAATAAATAGGTTAAATGTGCCGTGTTAATTTGAGAGAGAATGTGGCTGTAAGAGACAATCACGTACAATTGGAAAGAAATATTTACGGTCAGTTTAGCAGGATCAGCTATCAGATGACCTCTGACATCTACCATCATCTACTAAAGAGCTAATTAGCTGTAAAAGTAGATGACAAGTCAATTGCATCAGCACAAAAGATGAATTTGTCTTTTTGGGGGTTTGCTGATAATAAAGTCTGTTGGATGAAGATAGGCGGAGAGCCACCTGTGTGTGAAAAGCAGACTTTCCTGAAGGGAGGTTAAAACAAGGTGCAGCTATAAACAGAAGCATGAAGGTGAGGTTAAGGTAGAGGCTGAGGGGGTGCTTGTGGTGCGATGGGTGGCGGGGCTCGGAGCTGCAGTGAGGTGCTGAAGCACAGCAGAAGCTTCAGTCTGCAGACACTGCCTTTAGCCCTGTGCTAACGCAGGCAGTCCTGTTTCTCGAGAAGCAGCGCGTCCTCATTGCAGCTCTCGAGGATGCTGTTAGTTATATTCAGTGGTGTGTTTACCTGGGAGGGAAGTAACACCCTGAACACCTGCTTCTCAGCACGCAGCCTTGTGCGTTCACATCCACAGCCTACTTAGCTTTGTGCACCGGTGTCCAGTGGGACTTGCTCCAGGTTCATGCCTCAATCTTAACTTCTCCATTTCTGGGTTTGTGGCCTTGAGACAATTTAAAATTTCCTTCCCCTTGGCATAAATCAGAATTAATTGTTCTATAGCTTTGAAATTTGCTCCAGATAACTGGAGAGAATGCTTGACCTGGTCAAGTAAAACTCCCTGTTTTGTCTTCTCAGCTTTGTCTGCTCTTTGACATGGTTCTTACTGCTGCAGCGGGTGCAGGGTGGTGGAGCTGCCCTGTGTCCTGGCAGTCTTGATGGAGCCAGCACTGGAGGAGCTGAGACCTTCTCAGCAGCTTCGAGAAGATCCTGTGTGAGGGACGCTGCAGACAAACCGTTTGGCCCTACACTGCGCAGAAGACCTTTTGGACCATACTCATCCTTTTTTCCTGTTGTGTTTCCCTATCTCCTGCAAAGTTCTATTCTGCCATTCAGTCAGATTTTTTTTTTTCGGTTGGTCCTGGACTGTGCTGTTCTCTGCGTATCCGCATAACATTGTGCACTGGTGGCTTTGCCCAGTAACCATTTAGGGTTACCCCTTCCCTCCTGCTGCTTTTGAAACGCTCGTTGTCGTTGTGAACGTGGTTTATGGCACAAAGCCATTTTATGACTGGCTCTGCTCTAAGGGCTTAAAAAATACTAGTTACTTAAAAAAGTACAGTGAGGGAAAAAATGGGACCCACCGCTCTTTCTGGTATATAAGATGGGCTCTGTGGGATATGGTAACAATAGTTAGCAAAACTGCTTCCTCACGTTTCTACAGTTGCACAATTAACTACATTGACTATAAACCCAATTAATTTAGAGAAATAGAAAAGAGGAGACAAGGAGCTTTTTCTTAACCCTTTTTGAATGGGATTTGCAAGGACTTAGGCTCCCATGCAGAACACAGTTGGTGGCTTATGCAGTTCTGGACCTGGCAAATGCTTCCTCTGTGTCAGAAAGTGGGTAAGGGATGGCTGCCACACTAATTTTTGTAGAGAAGACAACTGTGCAAGTGGCAGGCAGCTGCTGAGTGTCTGGAGTGCTAACCCTAACCCAGGCCAGTTTGTTCTCAATTGTCTTCTATTGTTGAAACACTCTGACAGCTGTTACAATTGTCGCAGCTGTTTTGTCTTCGTTGCATGATTAAAAAAAGAAGACAACTCGGGCCAATTTCTAAGGTTGATAACTGAGCACAAATCCCCACCAAAACTGAGGGGAGTTTATTTGAATATTCCACAAAACTGGCTCAGTTTCTAAACTGTAGCTGTAGGGAAGTCTCAAAATCCCTGAAAGCCCTTATGCTAGGATTCTTTAGCCCCACTGAACTTGGCAACTTCTACACCACTGCGAACTTCAGTGAACTAGAGAGTATCTTTAAAAAGGCTTCCCAAGTTCATAGAAGGCACTGGGAGCTTTGCCTAGCCCTCTTGCCCCTGTTCTCTCCTAGCTGAGTGACTTTGGGCATGCCATTAGCCCGTTGTAATTGCATACCCACATCATATTTGTGAGCAGTGAGGAAGGCAGCATGGCCTACTTGGTTAAGTAGCAGCTTAAGATGCAAAGCTCTGAATCTGGTTGCCATGGGTACTGCTTGTTTGCTGTGGGACCTTCTCTGAGCCTCAGTTCCACAACATGTAGAAGGAAGATAATTACACTTGGAATTTATTGGGGAAATCAGTTAACAAGCTAGTTACTAGACAGACAGCTACTTCCATTAGTGATGTTGAGATAAGGTGAGAGCAGAGTTTATTTTGGTTGAAGTGATGTCCTGATAGCTTCATGCTTCCCTTACTCACTCCCTGCTTTCTCGTGTCTTCTCTTCACCTGACGCACATGTTGTACATTTGTTGGAAAGGGGGGGTCTCCTCCGAACGAAGAGCCGAGCAGTCCTGGCTGGGGGACAGACTCAGATTTGGACAAGACGAGATGCTGTTGTGAAATGTCTGCCTTGCTTTCTGGTGAAGCAATCCTGAGCTTTCCACGCAGGCTTTGACAACTAACTGTTGTCAGCAGCGTGTTGTGCATCGATGTTGCTGTACTGATCTGTAGTGGATAGCTGAGGGCTCTAAAAACTGTTCAAAATCTCAACTTCTACCTATTGTTTCCACTGTGATGAAGAGTGCAAGCTGGCTTTCAGATACCTATGGGATTTTTTCCTCCACCGCGTATCCTAATGATCCAGGTGATAAATTCAAGGTAGCAATTTGAAAAGGAAGGATGATGCTCCTGCCTGGGCACATGCCGGCCAGCAGTATCCCTGAGGCAGTACTGTATTGTGTGCTTTAAATTTTTGGTAGAAATGCTTCAACAATAAAAAGAAATCCATATGAAATCAAGAGCAGATTGCATTTTTATAAATATGAATAATGCAAGCTTAGATTTTTTTTTTTTAGTTTGAAGTCATTTGAGGATGTGGGGCATGGTAAAGATCATCTACCGAAATCTGCAATACTCAACCGTTTGTGGCGCTTTTCGTATTTTTAATAGAAATCCTTTTTTTAAACTATCTTTTTAAATGATTTATTAAAAAGGAAAACATTTTCTTCTGCTGTTGTCCCCTTATATTTTATTCAGACTCTTCTATCATGCCCACTTCTGTGGTGCATGAACGCTTAGCTGCCCCTGCACTACAGCAGACTGGCAGGAAATGATATAAAAGACTATCATCACATCAGTGAGAAGGCATGATTGAAGGTTTCAAAGGGCCGCATAGGTCAGGGAAAGCACCTTGAAGCTAATGTGAAATTTGACTGGCAACCGGTGGATGATGGAGACAGAAGTGGAATTACTTGCTCGCTCCATCTGGTGCCAGTCAGAATCCCAGCAGCGACGTTTGGTACCAGCTGCAGTCTGTTAATTGTGTGTCCAGGGATACTGGCAAAAAGGGCATTACAGTGGTTCAAACTGAATGAAACAAACGCAGGAGCAAATACCTCTGCTTCTGAAAGGGCAAGCTGCTGGCACATACGGGTGCTTTTTCTGAAGTAAAAGATGATGCATTGCTCAACAGAGCTTCAGCTGCATGTGTTTAATCCCAGGTGCAAGGAAAAGTCTGTCTCCTAAATTACTTACGAAGGGAATAAATTGCAGTGATGCTTTCAAAATATATAAATAAAAGTAAGAGATTGAAGGTAGCATATACAGATGACTTCTAAAATACTTATTTTTGAGTTTGAATTAAAGAACACTTCAGGTGGTCCAGACTTCGCTGTGGCGAGAGGGCAGCCTGATCGGACAAGAGGGTGTGATTTGGTGATCAGGCAATGGTGTGACCCTACGAGCGTAACGTAGCAGAGTGGCGCTTCAGTTTGACTAGGTAACTGATGTAAGAACAGGTACCTGGGAGAGGTGTCAGAGTTTATGGACCTACATCTCAATAATCACCAAATGGAGGGGAAATAAAAGTGGGACAGATCTGGACCTTTCTTATACACGATAATGTGTCAGAGGAGAGAAGCGCAGAGGCTCCAATTCAGCCTTCTTGTGTGCCTTACCCTCCTGGTAAGGGAGATACTGCTGCACCAGGAACACTGAGTTTGAGTCTAAGCTTTTCTAAATTAAACAAGCTTCAGGAAGCAGTGTGTGATGAAGGCACAAATCTTAGGTGTCTGAGGCACATCACACAATATCAGAATACCAGGAGGGTAGTAAGAGATGAGTTTTAGCTGCACCTTCCTGTCCTGCTCATGACAAAGGGAGATAGTTGGATGTTCTCTGTATCACACACTGTAAAGCTCATGCACTTGGCTGAACACTCGATGTGCCTTCCTGGAATGCTTTGCCTTTCAAATCTGCAGGCAAACAGCTGACTCTGCATTGCAGTGTTTGCTCTACCTGTCCTCATCAGGTCTGTACAAGCTGGAGGAAAGATGTTGACGAAAGTAATCGATAGTGTAAAGAATGATGAACCAATGAAAAGAATCTGACTGAAAGGCCACGACAGAGACCACAACAGTCATGACAGTATCATAATTATCATTTTTGGGGATGGTAAATTAAAGTGCTAGCACAGAAATAACAGGATCAATAATTCAAACCTTGGCAAGTGTAAGGTTATAGAAGAAAAGGCCAAGAGTAGTAACAGTTGTGCACAAAAGAACACTTTCTTTACTCTTAAGTTTAGTGGCATAATTATCAGTCGTGACATGGTCCTAGGCCTGGTTGCAGACCCCTTCAAATAGTGGAAATATGCCCAAGAACTGAGGGTGTGGGGGAGAGAATGTTTTTACAGGTAGTGATTACAGAAGTCAGGTTTCTCCTGGGTTGTATTATTATCATCTGCGTGTGTCACCATGAGCACTTCCTAGTGACTCCTTTTTTCAACTGAAAAAAGGATTGTGCATCTTAAATTTGTGTTTTGAGAGTACTTGGCTATACTTGCATGGAAGGCAATTGTAGGTGTTCATGTGCAGCTTTCAGCTTTGCATTAGAGTGATGCTAGTTAGTGTCAGCTCTAGTCAAGCTGTGGCTTCAGATCTTGATTACAAATTCACCTAATGTTAATATCTGCCTTGCTTGGAGTTTAGAGCAAGAATATGACTGAAGGTTTACAAGATTTGTGTAACCGTGCAGGACAGTGTCATTATTGATAAGCAAATTAGCTCTTTTTAAATCTATGACAGTACTCCTGTGCATAGAAGCTGAGTTTTAATTGGCAAGAGTTAAAAGCTCTGCTTCTACTTGTGACAAACTGAAAGGCTGAAAGGAAAAAAAGGCGCGAAAAGCCCAAAATTCAACAGGAAGAAAGGATGTGAAATACAAGTACTGGAGATGGAAGAGAAGTATAAAGAAGAAATGGGAAGGGATAGGTAATAACTTGTTAGGTGCTTTGAAGAGCTGTATTTGTTAACATCACATCAGAGAGGTTAAGGCTGGCAGCACCTCCAGGAAACGGTCACTCCAACCCCTGCTCAGGCAGGGTCAGAGAGAACAGCTTGCCCAAGGCCACATCCAGTTGGGTTTTCAGCATCTGCACGAGAGGAGACTTTACAACTACTCTGGGTGAGGTGTTACACTGTTCAACCACCCTCGTGCTTAAAATGGTTTTTCTTGCCTTAAAGAAACTTTCTTCTCTTTCGTTAGTACCAGTTGCCTCTTGTCCTGTCACTGGGCACCACTCAGAGCAGCCTGGCTCCCTCTCCTTTGCCCCTTCCCCCCTCCCCAGCTGATGGGTCCCAGCTCTCAGATTCTCTGTGGGAGCAGGCCCTTCCTCACCTTCATAAGGCTTTGCCGGACTCCCGCAGGGAGGGAATGCCTGCCTTGTGCTGGGAGCCCAGCACCGAGCCCGGCGCTTGAGATGCCTCTCACGGGGGCTGAGTCAAGGGCAGTCATGTCTCTTGACCTGCTGGCAGCTCTCTTCCTGATGCGGCAGTTTTCAGGGACTAATCTTTGCAAAAGATCAGCTCTTAAAAAACAATTGGGAAAAAAAAAAATTAAAAAATGTTGCAAGTGTGCCAAAAGATATTCCCAAGAGCACTATGCGATCTTGAAAACGTGATCACTACTGTGCTGATTCTTTAGTGGGTGCAAGACCAGTGCCCACACTATTTGGTGTCTGAACAATTTACATTAAGATGTGGATGTCCCAAGAAAGTGAATATATTGCCTCTAAATGATGCACTTTTAAATATTTTTTCACACATTTGGGTTTTTTTTCCAGCTTGCATATTGCATTATGCAGAGCAACAGTCCTAGCTTGGCTTCGTGCATGTTACAAGCTCTGCAGGTGCTCTGATGGTGGAAAGGAATGCTGCTTCGTCCTAAACCTAAAATTTTAATTGGTGGGCAGGTTTTGGCCACAGCCTTAATTTGTCATCATGCATAATCAGGAAATGTAATTTTAAAAACAATTTAAAATGTAAAAATTTAAAATCAGTTCTGTCATGGCTACCTGCGATCAACCTGCAGTTGTTCAGTTCCTACAGAAAACTTCACACGATCGCTGTTACTGATTCTTCTTCTGAAAAGACCAACAACTGAATCCTACACAAAAATTTCAGTGAGTGTTCTTCCAGTGCAAAACTTAATTCTCTTGTTGCTAGTTTGATACATCTGAGCTTGTCTCCTAATGCTTCTGTGACCAAAGCACTTGTGAAGGGAAAATGAACTTCAGAAAGATCTCACTGGTTTTACAGAAGATTCAGGTTTAAACTCTTGTATGTGCATATATGTATGAGGGAAAACATTGTATGAAAAAATAACACAAAGACTGATTGTAAGTGTATTAAGGGAGGACTCATTATAATTACCCCAAAATGCCTAAACTTGTTCTGAGGAATTAAGTCTGTTTAGTAAGCCTCCATTTGCTGTGAAAGGAAGAGGCTTGTGTTCTTAAGTTCTTCATTATTTTCTTACCTGATTCTATACTTTAACTGCATCTTATCTCAAGATCTCATATAACGTAGATTTTTCTGTACTCTTCTGCTTTGCCTAAGTTAAGCTCACCTTATTCAAGGCTGAGTAATGCCATGTGACGTGCACCAAGAGCTTTTTCAGATGCATTCTAGTTTAATTACCATGTGTCAGATACTTCCAACCAACTTGTGGTCTGCAGAACAAATGAAACATCTCCATAAAGCGGTTAAAAAAATTATCCAAAACTGGACTAAACTTGAACCATGAATATATTAATGAAAATCTCAATCTGTTCGTGGATGTTCTGTGAGCAACAAAAAGCAGCATTAATCAAGTCAATTACTTGCTTTGCAGCTTTCACTTGATGGCAGGGAATGTCACAGCATTTGGCCCTCTAAATTCTGGTAGTAACACAGGAAAGGGAACTTGATTTTCAGTTTTTTCTTCAATATGTCCATTTCTTATAACTTCTACTTGAGCATAGCCTTTTCTGCCTCTGTAGGTTATAAGATAGGCAGTGTCTTTGTTAGCTTGTGTGGTGTTCATGTTGGAAAAAGCAGCCTGGCCAGTCAGTTTGAAGGTGTATTTCCCTGCTCCTTCTGGATGAAAACAAAGCTTGGCTCTGGAGCACGTGTCCTGCCCGTAATTCAGGCTGAGGGTGTCAATCAGTAAGCTAAAATGTCTACAGGTATCTGTGTCGGTGTGTATAAGATAATACTGCTTTTCATTTGGTAGTGAAGGGTATTATTCCAGTAATGGCACCATTCCCAGTATCCCCGTGAGCTTGCCTAGGAGCAAAGTATAGCTCCTGAATATAGGTCAGAAAAGGACATTCTTATAACTAGTGTCCTTGATGGAAACTGGTATGTGCTGAATTTGCAAAAAGTCTGAGTTCAGTGTCATCCGTTTTCAGTATTTCCCGAACAATTGATTTATTTCACATTATTAATGAACTTTGCAGCAGTTCCACTTGTCAGGCCTACTCTGCAGGGGTCAATAATGAGAGGAAACCTGATGTTAGTGGATCCAGCTTAAGTGATTCTGTCATGCTAACGATTCAATATATCAGGACAAATGTCAGCTCCTTCCAATATGTTAATTCCTCTGATCCTATTTGCATAAACTACAGTCAATGAAATACAAGTTCCCCCTCCAGGATAGTTAATGGAGATCTGTAAAGGATTTTTTTTTTGTCTGAGTTTCTAAGAAGGCTGAGGAGAATGGGACCTCATTCCTGAGCTCCACGTGTAACCTGGAAGCAAAGATGTGGCTTTACTCGAACACAAGCTCTTCAAGGTTTCACTGCCTGATCAGGTGACAGTAGTGATGAGGACTGGACATCCACTGTATCTGATTTTGTAGGTCTCAGAAGTGATTGCTCCAAGCAAGCGGAGCGGGTTGACTTCTGCCCTTGGGTGCTCAGAACAGAGGATTAACCCTTCTGGTTAGTCTGTATTTTCCCAGCCTTTCTCGCAAGAATGTTGCCAAATTCCGTGTCCTCCTAAAATGAAACTTGTCGGTAAATTACCCTCAGTAGCTCTGCCCCAATGAGCTTTCAGAGTGTGTACTTCTGGCTCTTCAGTGACTTGTCTGAGTTCTCAGTTGCTTAAGCTGAAGGGTTTTGTGCATTTAGTGCTGTGAAATGCTTACCTGTGGCTGGTAGCAGGTTCCTCGACATAGCTGAATGGGGCTCCTGTGGTTTGCACCTGAGTTTACCACGGGGATGACCTTGTTTTTTCCTTATAGTACTGTTTTGTGTGGACCACTTTGCCTTCAGGAATGAAAAAATAATTTATGAACGTTAGAAGTTGAAAAAAAATTCCCTAGATATTTGTGGAATAGGTGTTACTTGTTGTCACGTACTTTCTCATGGCCACGTACTCCCTTCCTTGGTACCTGAAGATGCTACAACATTTTAGTAACTTAAACATTTTTTTCTGGAACCCAACTTCAAAGCATGTATTTAAAACAAGGTTTCACTGAGGTTCTCTGTCATTACTTTGCTTCTACCAAGATTAAACTGAAAATGAGGGATTTTGTATGGTCCCTCTTCTCTTCCCTGGATTTCTGAGATGATGCTTCAGTGTTTAGCAACAGCAGTAAGGGCGTGGAATACTAACGGTTGTAAACACCACAAGGGGAAGCAGGCTTTCCCACAGTGTTAAAGTTTCTCTGGACAAAAAAAGATAAGTAGCTACTGCTTTGTTTTCTTCTACTTCCTCTGTGTATGAAATCACTTTGATAGATCTGCAGGAAGAGATTTAGTTGCAGATGGCAGAGGTCAGTGTATTGTGTATTCAATGTAGTCAATAATAAAGTCAGGACTTATGCTAACTGAATGTTAATAAGGAATCACAAGGACCTTGGAAAGTCATTATGTCTGGTCATTTGCTTCACAATATTGCTCCAAACAGGCTCTGGAGGCCAATGCAAGGGGATTAAAAAAAAAAGTCTGGAGGAATTAGGGAAAGCAGAAAGGCTAAAAATAGAAGGTTCGTGTAATGTGCAGCAGACCGTTGTAAAGACAATTTCAGAGTATGGTTGTTACACTGTGAAGAAAACCTTATTACTTCATTAAATGACTTCAACATCGAGCCTCATCCTAGTCATCCTTTCTCCCCCCAGAACTGCTGTCCTCTTGGCCTAGGAGATCATGATGAAGCTACACATTTTTCCTGTAAGAGAAGAAATCTTAGCTATGGTTCTAAAGTAGAAATACCACAAACTACATTCAGCTGTCAAGAAGACAGATGAAATAGACACAAACCAGGAGTGGGTTAATTCCTCTAGCTCTAGGTGCTTAGGCAACAGTTTTGTTGGCTGGGATTTTCATGTCTGAACAATTCAAGATGTGTTCTAAGAGCTCTATTTTTGAGTTGGGCTCAAAAGGAAGAACCTTTGGGCTATAGCGTGACTCGAGCCAATAGTCTTTCTTTCCTACAAACCAAATATTTATTATCCCTTACATTAAGTCATCATTACTTTGCTACCCCACCTTGAAATGACCAAAACTGGAACAAAAACTTCAAACCCTAAGTTGAATCATTTAATCACGCTCAGACGAAGCTATCTTTGGAGGAGTAATGTCCCTGTACTTAACGTAGGGGATTAGCATTGCTTCTCATCTTTATTTCCTGAGGCTGCTAATGAGGGAAATGACACAATCAGTGCAGTCAGTGAGCACCCAGCAGATGTTGCTGCCCTGTGACCAGTGCTTGCCCCACTTTGTGGTAGCTGTGCAGTTGAAGTTCCAGCCTTTATCGTTTCAATGAGCGATGATGACCAGTCCTGCAGTATACCCAGTTCTACTACTTGGCTATGCATGACACCGTCTCTGTGCCACTGAGCTGGCCTCCACCAGTTAATTTATTGCAAATGCCTATAAAATGCATGTAGAAGGCAGATAGGTCTGTCATAAATCTCAAAGAATTAACTTAATGGTCTTATTGTTTGCAGACTGGGTCCATGGGCATAATGCCTGTGTGTTCATTATAATTTGGTCCAGGGGTAAGAGTTCAGTAGACAAAATTGCTGGTTTTGCAACAACATTCCAGTATATTTACAGTGGAAAGGACCAGTGAGGTTGTTAATATTGCACTGAATTCCCTTAATGCACAAGTTTCAAACCCTTTGCATAGCACACCTTAATTTCCAGTACTTTTGCAATAGTGAGGAAGCTCAGCCTTTGTACAGAAAGTCAGTGGGGGACCTAAGGCTTCAGATGACTTGGGGTTAGGAAAATTGATAGTCTCATTTATAAATAGGCTCTAGTCAATGAAGCTATGTCCACAGTTTAGATGAAGCAGCTTGAATACCGGAAAAATGCAGCCTGGTGAGTGACAGGGATTCTGCGGGGATTAATTCATTTTGCTTGTCACGTAGAATCAAGATTTGGGCAGAAGTCTTTGCTGCCACCTTGTCCTCCTGAGCCATGAGTGACTTGCACACTTTAAAAAGTGTTGCTCGTCATCAAAAATACTAGGACCTGCAAAGCATGGTATTTTGTTTGAGGCATATGACTTCCTTACTCAGTTTCTGTGCAAAATCGAATAAAAGATGATTCAGGCTGAGTTTGCCCAACCCATCTTCTTGTAGATGTGAAACCAGGTAGTTATTTAGCTCATTATCCTGAAGGCAGTGTGAATGTTCAGCCTTTCCTCTTAATGCATTGGGTGTTTCTAGGGGGATCCGCCATCTTGGGTGGCTTTGAATAAGAAAATCTGTAAAACATCTCCCAAGGACTCATCTTGTCAGTGCCTATTAGAAAAGTTAAATAACTTTTTTTCTAACCTATGCCCTCCACTTTAATCTTCACTGGGGCAACACTGGTCCATCACAATTTAGTCCTCAAATATACTTATGTTGAAAAAGCCTTTGGGTCCTGCATGATGATCTATAGAGGGAGTAAATTAATTAAAAATGACCGGTTTGTCCCTCAAAAATTGGTATTAGCTGCTTTGCCACCATTTGTTAGTGCTCAGAGGAAGATGTCTGGAGTATTCAAGTATCTCATGAGCTTACTATTTTGGTTTATGCTGGAGTGTTGATCCAACAAAATGCTTAGTGCCCTCAGCACAGTTTCCTCAGAGGAGAGAGCATGGAGGTTCTGGGTCGCAAAAAGCTTGTGTTTTCAGTTACTTCATCTTCATTAAATTCTTAAACACACATCCTGGATTGTATTGTGTGCGAAGGGCTGTGCGGGATGGAGGCTTTAATCAACATGCACATCCTTTTCTTGCTTCTTTGCTCGGTGTTCCTTCATTTGGTAAGGAATTGCAGTGTTTCAGAGTTCCAATACGTAAAACTGTGCATTTTTAACAAACTCAGAAGCACAGAGATTAACTGCCTCTTTCTCCTCAACCCCAAGCTAAATGACATGTGCATGGTGACAAAGTGAGAATGAAGTACAAGTTTCTATACTGTAATCAAGGTATAGAAAGGGTATTTAGCTTTTGTCACATCCTAATATTTGAAATGAAAATGTGACTGTTCTGTTCCTTCTATCTCAGATAAATAATATGTTGGCACACTGGAAAACTTTTCAGGAACCTCTTTATGTCTGTTTCCCCTGACACTCTGGATGACAACATATTTAAGCTTTGGAGATGCAGCTGGACTTAAATCAGTGTAGTTTCATTGATTTTATTTCTTTTTAAAGGATCTGATTTCCATGAAATGTGGTTCAAAACAAATGTAAGGCTTTGCAGCTATCCTAACTTAATATAGAGAGCCTTGTGTCGCCTGAGTGAAGAACTCAAATAGCCCTATAAACATTTCCTAAACGTAACTAATGAAAACTAAGTCTTTACCATCTCTCAAGTAAACTCATTGTCCAAGACACATTTTTCTCTGGGAACTTTCCCCTTCCACCCAAACTGACCTGATCACGTAACCCTTTTCCTATTCCACTGCACTGAGATGCTACTGAACATCTCCCTTCTGAGTCCTAAACTGTGACTGGACTGAACTGTCTGTGACAGGGCCCACGCAGCCTGGGGCAGTCTTCCTTCTGCATCTTACCTGCAGGAACTCTGTGATTGTCTTCTCTTCCTAAAACATGGAAATTTTCTAGTATGCTGAATATATGTGCATGACACACTTCAACATCATCCTCATTAAAGTAATGTTAACTGTTTCAAATACGAATGTTCTTCCTCTACCAATTAGTAGAGTCCGAGGGACTTAAAGAGGCACTCCTCACAGGATGTGGCTTCTGACCAAAGGGGGACATAAATTGTGGTAGACTTAGGAAGCAAGCGCAGCCCCCAGAAAGCTACACAAGTGTCCAGATGTGGCAAGGTATTCTTGAGCAGCAATTTGTGTATCAACACCCTTCACAAGATTGAAGAGTGAGTTTCAATTATAGTCCTTTTAAAAACATTTGGAAAATGCTGCTACTTCATGCCTATTGATTTCCTTATTGAAATCAATATTCATATAATGAGGTCTGACGCATTTCTGACCTGTGTAAATGCAGTGAATTCCTGGGGCGGGGGGTGGTGGGGGAGAAAACGCTGGTAATGGAAATTTAAGGATCTATCTTAAACCTGCACGAGAGACGGGCACTTGAATGATGCCTCTCATAAGGCAGAGAGTGCTTCGGTATACTTAATTTTGACCTTGATTACTTAGGCATTTTTAGGTATGAGACAGGGTCTTTGCTTATGCAATCACCTAGCAATAAGCAATAAAATATATTGAGGTCATGTTTACTTTGCTAATCCTGAACGGTACAAAACTGAAGAAACCCTTAGATGATACAGCTGGTCACCATCTTTACTGCTGAAAAAGTCAAAGTGAGAACAAGGAGTGTAAGAGCCCAGGCCCACATCGCTGCAGCCGTACGAAGAGAGCCTGAATGCAGAGCTGCACAAACGCAAATCTTTATTTGGGAAGATAGCCGGAGCTTCACATATGAGGCTGTGGCTGGTTTTTTTCTGCTGTGGTCTTGCGAATGAAGCACTGTAGAGGGATCTGTTTGGTGCTCTTACTGTCCTTCTGGATAGGTTTGTCCTCTGCTGCTGTTTTCAGTAGTCAAAACAGGAACAGTGGCTCCCACTCCCTTTGTAAAGCTCTGACAAATGAAAAGTGTGGAGAGGAGTCAATTTTCACCAGTGGTCTACCTAATCCTTAGGCTTCATCGTTGTTTAATACCTGCCCCTTTCTCATCTTTCTTAGGATTCTTAGTGGGTTCTGATGTTCACTGTGTTTACTGCTAGTCTGTCGTGGCTCCTCCATCAGCCACAAAAGATGACCACTAAGGGGCAGTTGCAGATGGGAGAGCTAGAACAGAAAATGCTCACTTTCTCTTTTCATTCAGCTGGCATTTTAGCAAACCAAACTGCTAAGGTAAAAATGTGCCCCAGAATTAGACCTCTGGCAGTACAGGAATGTGGTCCTTCACTTGTTTAGGCACACTCATAAATCCTACATTGAGCCCGAGGCTGTGTTGTCTCTTTGCAGTTTCTCCTCTTAAGTCAACCCAACTCTCATTTAAGAACATGATATTATCACAGTCTGCTGTTTCAAAGGAATTGGTTTTAGTGGTCCTTGGCCTCACTGCCAAGAATGTGAAGTTCATCAGCAGCGTGAGTTTATTACAGAATCCTCTAGGTTGGAAAAGACCTTGAAGATCTTAACCTAACCCTGACAGTTCCCAACTCCACCAGATCTCAAAGATGCTTCAGGTTCTAGCAAATGAATTTTCTGGTTTTGATTAAAAGCTAAAAATCTGCCCCAAGACTATATGTTCTCTTGGTAGGTGACAATATTACTCCTCATCCCATCTTACCCTGCTGCTAATTCCTCCTAGTCCTATATCACCTGTAAATGTCTAAAAGCATAATTCATAAAATAATTCTGGGATTATCTGTATCTGTTTTGAATTTAAACAGCTGGCAGTGTCTGGAAGGAGTAGGAGGATCGGTGTCTTGCATTCTGCATCTGTAGCTTCCTCCTTCCCTGCTACTGGGGATATTTACAGTACCAAGATCTCCACTGGAGAAATATTCCAGAGTGCTTCTGACAGATGGGTTTTAATTAGGGAGTCGATGACACAAATATCTTTATCTATAGGGCATATATAGATAGTCAGGAGACCCAAGAATCACACAAAAGAACAAAATCACCAGCTCCTTTAAAGCGTCACTCTTATGGGATGTTACAGTAGGCATAACATTGTTGGTCATCTCGTGCAGTGAAATAACCGTGCAGTGGTGGAAGAGCCATCCAGTGGTAAAATATTCGTGCCATTTCTAAGTGTACGTGGAGGCAGAGTTCTCAGACAGTTTGTTGAGGGTGGGGCAATCATACATTCAACTTTATCCTGCTAGAAAGTAGTTGATTAGGTAAAGGTGACTTGATTGTTTTTCTGCCGTAGTACTGAATGATTGTACATGTAGCGTCTCTGTTTTCTGCGTTGCAGTAAGCAGCTTAAATTACGATGTTCTCAACTGCAACAGTCTGAACTGTTGATCTAGAAGTAGTTGAAGATGGAATGAAAACTCCAAATGGGGTCAAATCTGATATTTATTAAAGACAAATTGTGATAGACTCACCTGGCACCTGTCTTTATTAGGACAAGTTCACTGTTTAGCAGCTGTAGGAAGTACAACATGTTTCCCACGTGGGAACTGATTAGTGAAGACAGACGCCGCAGGGGTTGACACAAGTGCAGGGTGGCCGAGCAAGCAGTTACAGGCCACTGATGAATGGCAGTGTGGCCTCAAAGCTTGGACGAAGGCTCTAAGGGTTTGTCTCATCTGGGACTGGTCCTTGGTGTCTCTTGCTCCAGTTTTCATCAGTGACCTTGTCAGAACATCCATTTTATGTTCTGAAGGTGGAAAAGTGTGGGAGTTAACAGGAGAGCTGGGCTGTCACAAGACAGAAAAGGACGGTGCTGAAGATGGGAATAAAAAAACCCAGGTGGCTTTACAACAGCACAAAAGGTGCCTTGTATATCAAATACATCTATAATTAGGTGAGGAAAATACGATTTCTGGATGGCTGAAAATAAGGAGGGAATGAATGATAGGATGGCTCTGGGCCAACCAAGGTGAGATGACTGTAGAAAAGAAAAATATTACTCTAGCCAAGGGAGATGTCAGTTTGTGGAGGGGTGAGCTGATGCTGTTGTGTTGGGCACTGGGGAGAGCACACGCGAAACGCATGCTACTCTTCAGATATAGTGCAAAAAAAGTGAATTAAATGCAGAAAAAGAGACCTGGGAATAATTAAAGGACTGATCTGACTATCATCCCAGAACTGAAACAGCATGGTTTGCTTAGCCTAGCAGTATTCAGAGGTGATATCACGGTTTCCTATAAATCTATCAGGAGAGTGAATTTCTGAAAGAGAGGCTACTGTCAGCACAAACTTTGGATATAAACTCTGATCTGATTTTAGCTGGAAACGAGGAGGCTTTTCCTTTGTGCTATTGCCCATTGGGATAATGAGGGCATTTCTCCGTTCAGCTCCTCACAACCTTTACGTAGGGGTAGGATGGAGCTTGACTGGTGTATGCAAGATGTGTATGGCAGGGGTACCAGAACTACTGGGTCTAAACTTGGAAGGCATATGAGAAAGATGCCTTAAAATATTAAACTGCTTAAGGGCCCTTTACTGAGTGGTCAACTCCTCCCCAGCTCTTTGGATGAGGAAAAGCACTGTCCTAATTGAAAAACTAGTCTAGCTGAGAAGGGTGCCTTGAAAGCAGTTAGAAAAACATGCACATCACACAGAAGACAAAGCTGGTGGTGATTAATATAAATCAGAAGATGAGGATGGTAGAAAGTCGGCATGGAAGCAGAAAGGCGCAAGGAGAAGTGTGTGGCTGGCATACATAAGGTTAATAAATAGCTCTTTTTATTTGCGTTAGGAATGAAAGATATCTCAGGAATAGTATTGGTTTGTTGCTGGAGGGAGAATAAAACTGGAGATAAGAAGGCAGAGCTTATCAAGCAAAGTGTCTATTCTACATCTGCAGTAAAGTTTGGATGGCCATCATGTGATGCTGATCCGGCTTTCGGTCCCAGCAGCGGACGGGTGGTCAAACAGCAGCAGCAAGGTGGATGCCAGTGTCAAAGGGGGTGTCAAAGCTCTGCTGCTTTGCTTTTCAAAAACTGTGCAGTTGACTGAGGACTTGTTTGATAATAATCTTGAAATATATACCTAAACTACGGTGAGACGTGTGCTTGGTATTTGCATGAGAGTTTGAATGGAGCAGGTAGGATGATGCAGTTAACGCAACACTTGCTGTTGCTCGAAGCACTGGGAAGATGAAGTCTCAGAAGGTATTTCTGAGCAGCTGCCCATTCCTGAGTGGTGAGTGAGTTGCCAGCAGGATCGATTGGGGTTGATTCTTGGCTCTGAGACGTTTAACAACTACTAGTGGCCTGCCAGGAAGAACAAGCCATGGCAGATAAAAATTTCAGCTGGGGACAGAAACAGAGACCTGGGTCGTTGCAGAGAAAGTCGCCATGTGGAGCTGACCAAGTGGGGGCTACAGGAGAAAATAGCTCTAGGAGAAATTTGTCAAAGCTCTGTTGGATTTTTTTCACTCATGCTGTTTAAAATCAAAACGTTGTCCTCAGTTAAGCATGCTTCAGACAGTGGGTCATGTCTGTTGCCTTTGTGGAACATATAAATAATAACTCTGAAATCATCTGGTGTGGGTTCAGCTTGTCTGTCATGTACATCCCCTCCAAGTTAGCCTGTGTCTCCTGAGGAAAAAACTGCAAGGCTTGGTGCTGACCTGCTGTTCACACAGCAGCGATTGGGCTTCCGAGAGGAGGGGCAGGTGGCCAAGCTTTTGCCTTGCGTGACTATTAACACTGCGGATTGTAAAGAAAAATGACTTTAAAACTCTTGGATAATGATACCAGTTAGCAGGGGGAAGCAGTTTACTGAAGTGACAAAGACAGGGCAATTTCTGATCTGTTAACGTCAGTGCGGCTTTGTGAGTAGCAAACAGTTGTAAGTCGTTAATTCTTGCAATGCAGTTGGGATGTTTGTCTGACCCGGCCCTCTGTGGTACTACAAAATAATTCCTCGGTCTCATGGAAGGCAACTGATATAACGCGTCTCGGTGTGAAACCTGGCCCGTTTCCAGACAGCTTCTGTAGAGTTGTGGGAATTCCAAAAGCTAATTTTGGTAAACTTAAATTCTGCAATTTAAGCAGGGGGAAAAAAAAATCCGAGTTTGGGAAACTGAATAAAACTTGAAAATCACCAGAGGACTATGGATTTGGTGGAAATCAGTGTCCTTTAAACAGAAGGCAGTTAACTGAGATACGTGTATAGCCTTTCTCCTTGAATTATACTTCCCATAGTACAAGGAGCTCCTTTGCCTGAAGTTGACTTAAACTGCTGTTGCTGAGGAGAGGGGCGAGGAGGAGGAGGAGGAGGAGAGCGGCGGGGACCCTCCTGAGAGCATCGAAAACCGGCGGCCAAACCGCAGGACGCGAAGGCGGAAGCCCGGGGCAGCGGGAGAGGCTCGGGTCCCGCCCTGAGCGGGCAGAGCGAGCTGCTGCCGCCGAGGGCAGCGGGGCCCGAGGGCAGCGGGGCCCGGAGCGGCGGCGCCTCCGGCCCAGAGCGGCCCCGGGAGCGCGAGCGGGCGGGAGCGCGGGAAAGGGCGCGCGGGCAAGGGCGCGCGGGCAGGGCGGCCCCGCGCCGGGCCCTGGCGCTGCGCCGGGCGGCTCCGTCGCAGCGGCCTCGGCCAGGAGACCGAGCCCTGCTCTCCGCCCGCCTCGCAGCCGCCGCCAGGAAGAACGTGGCGACCCGGAGGGAGCTGCCCCGCAAAGAGGCAGCGGCCCGGGCGCCGGGCTGTGGGGGTGCCTGGGCCCCTCAGGCCTGTCCGAGGGCAGCGGGGGCTGCACCCTGTGCGCTGGGATCAGCGGGCACCTGCTCAGCCGGGGGCCGGACTCACCCAGAGATGGAAGAGGAAGAAGTCTCGGGGAGTGCGAAGGGGCCCCTGGTTGCCGCAGTAACACCCTGGCACCCCTGAAGCCACAGGAGCAGGCGGCGGCTCCAGCAGAGGCCGGCGATCCCTCAGCCTCCTGCTGCCAGGCAGAAGGAGGGGACCCAGAGGCGGGGAGGCGGGAAACGGGTCCCTGCTCGGGGAGGCAGGAAAATCCTCTCCAGACCTCCCTCAGCCTCCAGGTGCCCCTTCCCAAGAGATTCGTGGCCCTGGAACTTGTGAACGAAGAAGAGGAGGAGGAAGAAAATGAGACCAGCGAGGAGGAGGATCAAGGTCCACCACGGCTGGGTGGCTCTGGACCAGGTATTAAAACCAGCTCTGAAAAGAACGCCACGAGAGTCATTGCAGTGGGGACACAGACCGGACCCGCTTCACAGGGAAGTCGCTGCCTCCCTGGGGCCCACGTCCAGGACCTCACGGCCAAACTCCCCCTCTAGTGAGACCCAAGGACTACTACCCTCTCCTGGTTTTCAGGTAGGTAGTGAGGACATTAGCAGGAGAAGTCCTGAAGCAATGAAGGGAGATTTCAGGGCCTTGGGGAAACTGGTTAAGGGGTCAGGGACACAAACTGTTCTCCTCCATCCCTTCAGGAGTAGGGATGGTTGAAGAAGAATACAGGGGAACTCAGCGATGAAGTGGTGGCTCCGAGACTGGTGTTGCCGTTGGGGCTTTGGGTTTTTCAATCCTGGGTTGGTACACAGGGCACCAGAGCTTCTGGCATCGGATGGGATGCACCTGTCCCAGAGGGGGAAGAGGATCTTGGGTCAGGAGTTACCTGGGCTCACTGAGAGAGCTTTAAACTAGATTTGAAGGGGGAAGGGGGCAAAACACCAGCCCCTCTGAAGTGCCTGTATACCAATGCACAGAGCATGGGTAACAAGCAGGAGGAGCTTGGAGCTGTGCTGAAACAGGAAAATATGATGTCGTGGCTATTACAGAAACATGGTGGGATGTCTCCCATGACTGGAGTGTGCCAGTTGATGGCTACAACCAGATGCTCAGGCCCAGTCAGCATGGGGTTATGAAAGGCAGGTCCTGCTTGACAAACCTGATCTCCTTCTACAACAGGATGACCTGCTTATTGGATGAGGGAAAGGCCGTGGGTGTAGTTCACCTTGACTTTAGCAAGGCCTTTGACACCGTTTCCACAGCATTCTCCTGGCAAAAATTGGCTGCTGGAGGCTTGGATGGGCACACGCGTTGCTGGGTAAAAAACTGGCTGATGGCCGGGCCCAGAGAGCTGTGGTGAAGGGAGTTAAATCCAGTTGGGGCCGGTCAGGAGAGGTGTCCCCCAGGGCTGGGTGTTGGGGCCGCTCCTGTTTAACATCTTTACTGATGATCTGGACGAGGGGATCGAGTGCCCCCTCAGTCAGTTTGCAGATGACACCCAGTTGGGTGGGAGTGTTGATCTGCTCGAGGGCAGGGAGGCTGCAGAGAGACCTGGCCAGGCTGGAGCCATGGGCTGAGCCCAACTGGGGGAGTTTCACTGAGGGCAAATGCCGGGGGCTGCCCTTGGGCCACAACAACCCCCAGCAGGGCTACGGGCCTGGGGAGGAGTGGCTGGAGAGCTGCCAGTCAGAGAGGGGCTGAGGGGGTTGAGAATGAGCCAGAGTGTGCCCAGGGGGCCAAGGAGGGCAATGGCATCCTGGCTTGTGTCAGCACTGGCGTGGCCAGCAGGGACAGGGAAGGGATCTGAGCCCTGGGCTTGGCACTGGGGAGGCCGCCCCTCGGTAAGGGGGTTCAGTTTTGGGCCCCTCACCCCAAAAAGGCCATTGAATGACTCAAGCGTGGCCAGAGAAGGGCAACGGAGCTGGGGCAGGGTCTGGAGCACAGGTCTGCTGGGGAGCGGCTGGGGGAATTGGGTTGGCTGTTTTCTGCTTTTTTTTGTTCCCCTTGAACAAGGTTCGTCGCAGAGCATCAACGTTTTTGTTCTCCTTACAAGGTTGGGTGCAGCTTGCAGGGATTTACTCCCTGTAGCTCCCCAGGAAACAGGGCCGTGCAGCTGGAGTAAAGCTCTGCATGGGCACTAATTAGAAGCCAGCAGAATGCATCTTGTTTTTAAAAAGCTGCAAATGCTAAACATGGGGTCAGTCTTTTAATTTCAGAAATTAAGGGACGATACTTAGCACAATGCCCTTAGGTATTTTTGAACAGCTCGTGAATGTAGGTATAGGTGTTTAATCCCAGAATCCATTTTAAAGGGGCTTAAATCCATACATATGTACAAATGATGAATTAAGTGGATCAATTTTGCCTTATGTGTATTCATCACCATACTGTTCATTAGCTGAACAAAGAAAATAGCTTCAAGATTTCAGATCAAGAGTCTATCAAGGTTTGGCAAGCTGAACAACTTATGCAGAAGCTTGGCCTCGTGGGACACAAATGCTCTGGAGTGACCTTGAGAGTGTGGTTTTGCAGGACGGAATGGGCAGCAGCAGTGTCATGGCTGTAGTGTGCTGTGAGTGGCTTGGGTTTGTTAGCTGAACTGCCAAAATAAAAAAATTCTCTGGGGTTGACCCCCAGGTACAAATGCACTTACTGAAACAGGATACTGAAACACAGTGAACTCTGGGAATTGTTAAATATGACCCTGAAATACTTCATTTTGGTTAACTTCATTAAATATTAATGATTTCAAAGGAAAACATTGTTTCAGCATGGAAAACAAGCTTCTCAAAACCTTTTTCTTTAGTTGTTTTCAAGGAGAGAAAACATGTTGAAACTGCGAACGCTTTTCAAAACATAAATATTAAGTTTTACTTAGGTGTGACACAGGAATTGTAATAAGGTTTTAATTTCTGCACGTAAGTTTACAGCCTGCTTCAGGAAAAAAAGGTGAAAACTGCATTATACTTGAATGTGTTTTAGTGAAGGACCAGCGTGCAGCTCTGCAGAGAATGCCTTCCTCACGTGCACCTCCATACAGCTGTAGGGTAGCAGGTGGGGCGTAGCAACAAGCAACAAGGGATGGTCTTTATGAATGTTGACTTCAACAGAGTGTGCAAAATAAACAAGAATTGCATTACTATGTAAATATTCATTCAAATACAACTAAAGTCCAGCATTGGTCAGTACCAGCCAAGGAACTTGGCTAACTTACCTTGTACCATTGCCTTTCACTTCTGGTTAAATGGCTCTGTGACTTTGTCAAATCCCATTTGATATAGACTATACCAAAGGTCTTATCAGAAATCATTTATGGCACAGTGAATTAGGGAACAGTAGAGTGACCATTTATTTCTGTTAGAGCAGTAACAATGCCCATGGGATGCTTGAATTCAGTGTTTCTGGTACTGCAGCAGCAGCAGAGTTCCTGCTCTCAGATGTGTAAGCTTGCTAGAGGGCAGCGTGTGTGTGGGGGGAGACAGCAGAAGAAAGGGGCTGAAAGGAAGGATTACTGTCGCTCTGGTGTTGATGGGACTGGCACCCGAGAGTGCAATAGTGTAGGATGAACTTGAATCCTGACTGCACTTGGTTCTTGCCCTGCTTTGTGACCTTTGTCTCTTCAGCTCTGCACTGTGTTTTATCCAGATCTGAAATGGGGAAGGGTTTGGGGGGAACTGTTCAGTGATCTGCAGCTGAAAAAGGCTGCTTAACTGGAAAGCCTTGTTCTCACTGCTGAAGCTCTTCTGATGCTGCCTAGGCTGAGAGACAGAGTGGAAACACTGTGACAGCATTTGAGAAATTGAACTCCAATGTGCATTGGCGTGAAGTTTAGAAAACTTTTTCCTGGTATTTTGAAGCTTGTTTTCAGAACTGAGTAGCAGAAGTAAGTGTAGGTAGCTGAAAACGGTCTGTGGAGCGAACAGAAGACTTGTCTGTGAAACTGTCGGGTAAGCTCAGGAAAAACCAGCACTCTTAATTGTTGCAATGGAGTGCTGCTACCAGGAGGCATTCAGCTTGACCCACCAACATCTATACACTGCAGCTGTACTGCAACTCAACCAGGGTCTCTCCATTTCATTGTGTAATTCATCCCACCATCATCGCAAGTCTGAACTACACTTGTAACCTCAGCTCCCAATATGCTGAATTGGCGATAAAATCAAAGTGGGGGGAGAAATATTTTTTTACAAAGAACAGACATTACTCCCTTTTGACAAGAGACAAATGTTTCATTCAAATGCTGCATTTCGCATATTGGAAACAGTAATGAATTCTTGTGCACCTTTCTCCCTAGTTCACAATGTCAGCCCCAGGCGTAGAGGCACTTCAGGCTTTTCTTACAAAATTAAATTTAATGTTACACCCTCCAGTGGAATGATGCATAAATCAAGTGTTTGATTTGCATGGACTCTAGTGAACAGCCCCATTCTGTGCAAATATAAACCCGGTCTTGAATATTATGTCAGGGACAGGAACAAAGCAATCTAGGGTTTCCAATGAGAGTCTGGTACCAAGTGTAATTCAAGCTGGTATTATGTTGCTCTCATGTCAAGGCTGTTATTAAAATTCTGAGGTTTTGCCTCCTTTTTTTCATCTCAAAAGAAAATGTTTTTTCTGACCTTCTTGTATTTTGGCAAACCAGTATACACCAGTGCTATTTATACACTGTCTGTGAGGAGCTGAGATGGAATTGCTGGAGGTTTTTAGTTTTCTCTTAGATAAGCAGTGAAGCTAGCAGGATAGAGGAGTAATGAAACAAGGCAAAGCAAAGATGATCCTGGAATAAAAATGCAAATGGAAAGAAAAAGATTAGGTAGCTTTACACCGTTTTTGAAAATAGGCCGACTGCCATGTGAGTATTCAGAGCCTGGATCAGGTCAGCAAAGTTAAGGGACTAGAAGGCAATAAATATATTCTGCTTCAGCATGCAAATGCATTTCTGTTCAAACAATGCAAATCCCTCTGCAGGGCTTTCTCGTGGAGCCAGGCAGTTTATTGCCAGTGGATGCTCTGAAGTTCTTCACAGTGATGGTGGTTGTTTCAGTCCAGTGTACCATAATACTGTTCCTCACAAACTCTGCTCAAAACCTGGTCGCTTTGTGAGCCTGAAGTTCATCAGTGAGGTGCTGAGTTCCTGTCATCTAACCAGTCAAGAATTCCACAATACCTGTGCATCAGCTGTGTTGCGATGGGATTCTTTGTATGCCTAAATAAGTCAGGGACTCATGCATTCATCCACCCCCCAGCTTCAGTCAAGGCTAGGAGCTCATCCCTTTCTCTAAGCAGATGCACCCTGGGGGTACCCTACAGGCATTCACTGCATGGGTGCTGGCTTGTACTTGGCAAGGATCTGCCTCCTAGATCTGCAGGACGCCAGGTTACAATAATGAGAGTGCAAGCAATAACTCTTAAGAAAATACACAATTCCATTAGTGATCTATTTTCAATCTCAATTCTGACAGAATGATGCCCTCCCCTCCAAACTGTGGGTTATATAGTAAGTGGCAGCATGTGTCATAACCTATTAAAACTACTTTTCTTTAGTTTCAGAAATTTAGGCTTTCTCACATTTACTCACTTGTGCAGTAATCTGACCTTGGACAAAAACCTATCACTGTGTTAAAACGTAGTACTGGATTACTAATATAATTTATATTTCAACAGTGGGCATATAAGCCTTAGCAACCTAATCTTTAATTTTGTCTTTGTTTCCAAACAAGCAGCATACGAGTTTTTTGGATCAATTATAAACTACCGATAAACTCAACCTGAAGTCTTTCCAGTTCCTCTTCACTGGAGGAGGTCATCTGCTGAATCTGCTTCTTAACAATAACCTGGCTGGGGCTCTGGTAGGCAGTTGCCTGCAGTGCCATGAGCTGGTAGAGTTGAAGATCGGAAGTGGAGTGAGGCAGGCTAACAGCTGGGGGAAGCTCTTCATGCAATACAGTGCATTGGCTTTCCAAGGATCTGCTGGGCGGCGTCCCGTGGGACGCTGCTCCGTTGGACAAATGAGTCTTAGAAAAACTGTCTGACCTTCAAGGGCAATCTTCTCAAAGCACAGTCAACACTGATCCTGGTGTGCAAGAAAATCTGCAGCCAAGGAAGGTGGCCAGACAGCTGGGTGAAATGGGGAAATCCTGTCTGAGCTGAAATAAAAAAGAACCCATGTGGGAGATAGAGGTAGGGTCTAGCTACTGACATGTGTCATCCATAACACTGGGAATGGATAACTAGGCTAAAGTTAGGGTAAAACTAGGAATGGTAAAACTCAGTTGCATTTTCAACTGGAGTGGGATGTGAAGGAAGAAGAAAAAGTAAGAAAAGCATGGGCTGTCAGCTGCATGGGGTGGACGAGTGATGAAGGGTACAGAAGAGACTGAGGTGTCTGATGCTGTCTTGGTGTTAAGTCCTTGCTGGCAAGGTTAGTTTGCAGGACTGGTTTAGTGAGAGATTAACTGCTATAGAGGATTGGCTAATGAGCTGTGAACTAGATGTAGACAAGTTCCCAGGAAGGGATGGGATATGATGTGGGTGCTGAGGGAGCTTGTTGATATCACTGCAAGTACTGTCTGAAGTGTTGGAAAGATTATTAGCGATTGAGGGATGTTCCTGATGGTGGAAAAGGCAACTGCCCATTTTAAAGAAGGAAGAGTAAAGCAAGGACTATGTTCTAGCTAACTGCAGGCTTGTCAGCTTTATGTTGGGCCAGAAGTTACCTTTTTGTGCATCCCATGAATGAAGGGTCCTTCCAACTTCTGCAAATGGTTTTAAATTCATATTGTAACTTGCCCTATTGACCTTTGTGTACAGGTTTTATAACTTCCCCTGAGATCTTAGGAGTCTGTACATCTTGTCTTAAAATACATTCAGATTTTTTTTTCTACTTACCTGTGGAAAACCCCTATTTTACCTTCCTGTATCTCTCTCGTTATATGGTTTCTAACATGTGTGTTACCTCTTTGCAGCGCAGATGTAATTCTTGGGCAGAGGAAACACAGCTGATGCTAACTTGTTAGGGAAAGGTTGGGATTTCTGATGCTAACTGGGAAGATAAAGCAGTCCTTCCTTGCTTGTAGACCAGCTAGGGTTCAAAGGTGTCTGAATGGGAGTATAATCACTGTGGGTGTTACTGACATGAGAGATTTCTGGATGGTTAAAAGCAACAGGGGAGTAAAATTTCTTTCTCTGCCCCAGACAGGTCTGGGTGCTAAACCCTGTGGTGAGAATTGGCTCTGGAAACCTTGGGCACTCAAACTCCTCCCAGCCTTGTTCATCTCATGTGATACATCTCATGTATGTAGGATCCCCTTTTCTTGTGTCGTTATGATGCTAAACGGGAATCTTTACTTACAGCATTCAAGCTCTTATTCTGTGGCTGGTATCAGCTACACTTCTTTGAATCCTTCACAAAAAGAAACACCCAGTTTGTTTATTCGTATAGATCTTACCTTTTGATCGGAAAATGCAGTGCTGGATAAAGCACGCTGTATTGAGGGTCTGTCTGCTGGAAGGGACTGGCAGAGCAGAACATGAGTACCGCTGGAAGTGTTGAGGAGGAGCATGAGGCCAGATTTTACCAGGAGGCCTGAAATCTATTGCCAGTTACCACTGATGAGATTCCTCGTAAAGGCAAAGAGCTCTGCTGGAGGGAGGGACTTAGACCCACCAGTCAAAAAGTGTATTTATGGCTAGCTGGGTGTTTTAGGTGATGCTGGATTCCTAAGGGCTTTTAGAGTGCTGTTGGGAACTATACTATGAAATGCCAAGCATCTGTGAGCATACCTGCTTTCAGGGACTAAACCACATTTACTTTTATGGTGAAACGCACAAGACACTTGTGAGGACTATCTTTCACCCCGTACAACTCCAGCTGACTTCAAAGTCTGTTTTCTTTTAAATAAGGACTGCCAGACTGACTTATGGGTAACTAAAATGTGTAATTTTTGTTTAAAGAAGCATAAAAGTAATTTTATTAGCCTAAGACATTAACAGCTGAATAAGATCCATCCCACAGTATGGCACATACCTAGCATTATAAAATGACAACAGGCTTTTCAGACTTGATAATGAACTGAAGAGTGCATTTTCATATCACTTGGAGATTTTTGCCTTGTTTTTCCCAATTTGTACAATGGATAATATTATTTGTATAATGTGTGTGATGTTTTCCTGCTGCCACATGGGCAGTCATGCATGTAACTCAGTGTTTCCAAAGCCCTTCACTGGACAGTTACTACACAGGTGTAAAGTACCACAACTGTTAGCCACCTACATTTTCCTTTTGTTAGCATTTTCACTGTGAAATGTACTGAAAACATTCTAAAAGGTCAGGGCTTCCACGGTATGTCCTTGATACAGCAACTCACTTTGATTTAATTATCCTCTACTGATGTTTATGGAAGTCAATAGGACTTTCTCATTTTCCTGTGTTAAGTACAAGTTAAGTGTTTTGATGGATTAGAATGCTTTTAATTGTGTATTTTAAGTTACACACCTGCCTAAGTGCTTTGCTGAATTGGAGCCTAGGCAGGGTACTGTTTTGATTGTCATCATCTGTGATGGACCTTGGAAAGTTAACGAGGTATTCTTGAGCAGGTGGGTGATATCAGGTGCTTATTCTCTTCATCTTCAGGTTTGTTATAAGCATTGTAACCTTGAGTTCTTAGCTTACTGAAGTAGTTGCTGTAGTTGACAGAGGTTGCCTCTGCAAGAGGGATGTGATCTGAGGAATGAGGGTGTAGGTTAATCTTTGGACCAATAGATGTTTCATGATATGAAGAGCTTTGAGATCTCCAGTGCCAGAACTCGTGGAAAATAAGGGCAGCTCTGTTGCTTCGTACTGGTGAGAAGGTTACATTGCAATGGGGTTTGGTACAATCAGTGCTAAGCAAAGTAAAGCTCAAGGACTGTCTGTCACCTTGTTTTATTACAGAATTGAGAGTGGCATTGGTAAGACAGTATGTGTACTGATCACTCTTCACACCTCTTGCCTGGCAGAAAGGGGTGTGCTGGACTGGCTTCCTTGAACTCTTTCAAGTTGGTGACCTGGTTATAGTGATGAAAATCTGTGGGTTTTTGGCCTAGCTGTCATGGCTGCAGGGTGAGGATGGGGCATCTTTCAGGCAAGGCACCAGACTGCTTCAACATGAAAGGCAACTGAGTTCATAGATCTGCCACAGATTGTCTGTGTAAACATTGGCAACTTCTATAGAGTCACCATCTCTGAAATATGCCGCTGCTTTGTCACATTCGGTCTGTTACCTAGACTTAGGCATCACTGGATGATGACTTTGTCATCCAACACTGAAATAGGGCCTAAGCGTTGTCGGTTGGGGTCCCAAAGCACTTTTGATGTACATAAACAGAAAAATATGTCAGTCTGTATGAAGATCATTATTTTAACTTCTAAGTTTTCTATCTGTCCACAGGTGCCTTTACGGGACTTAAAGAGCATGTGTCTGATGGGGAGCAGCTGAGGGGGGTTAGTCTGGAGAAGAGACCTCCTGGCCCTCTACAGCTCCCTGCCAGGAGGGTGCAGAGAGGGGGGATGAGTCTCTGGAGCCAAGGAGCCAGCGCCAGGCCCCGAGGGAATGGCCTCAAGCTGCCCAGGGCAGGGTCAGGCTGGCTCTGAGGAAGGATTTCTGTGCAGAAGGGGCTGTTGGGCGTTGGAATGGGCTGCCCAGGGCAGGGGGGAGTCCCCGGGATCCCTGGAGGGGTTGAAGAGTCGGGCTGAGCCAGCGCTGAGGGATCTGGGGGAGTTGGGAACGGTCAGTGCTGGGTTAATGGTTGGACTGGAGGAGCTTCAAGGGCTTTTCCAACCCAGATGATTCTGGGTTTCTGTGAAAGCTCGCTGGAAATGTCCTGTCAAATTCTTTGAGGGCTCTTTCGGGAGGACTCAAAAACAGCAGAGTTGCCTCTAAGCACTGCTCACCCTTTTGTTGTTGAAAAAAAATCTTTGCCCTAGCACTAGGAAGGATGTATTACTTGGAAATTGTGTGTTAGTAGTTCATTTGCAGTCCTAATATGGCATATAGTCACCCTGTTTTTAACCCTTTTCCCCTAAGTATCCCCGCTGCCCACTGCTAGATGCAGGTTTGGACTAACATCTGGTCTAACAGAGTATGGCCGTGCTTTAATAAAAAACAGTCATTTAGCTCCCCATTGAGGTCAAGCAGTCGCCTTGAAAGGCTTTATAAATGTATCTGCAAAGGTGTGGTTCTCTTTTTTTTTTTTTTTTTTTTTTTAATAGGAAGTATTGTTGGGAAACATCCAAAATTTTAAGGCTACAGAGCCACTAAGAGTAAATAAAACTTTAGTTTCTTTAGGATTGTTTAAACATATCATTTATTTAATAGCTGCAATACCTGAACATATCTAGCTCTGCAATGTGCTTTCAGAGACTGACAGATGTACCCATTTCGGTAGTTTTGTATGCAGTTATGGGCATTGTGCAAATTTTGACTGGTACGAAGGACATGACTGTTGTGATACTGGGAGTGTAGAGCCACAGGAACAGTCAGACTGGAAAATCAAACTTATTAAATGCTTGGAAACTCTTCTAGAAGCTGCCCATCCGTATACATTTCCAGGCCTCTGTTCTGAGCTCACATCTCTCTGCTGGGTTTTTGCTGCTGTTTTGAAAGGCGAGAGTTTGGCATCTGCACTTTTGACAAGAGATCGTCTGTGGCACCTTTGTTGTTGGCAACAAGACAATTGTTCCTCAACAGAGGTTAAATATTTTGTTTTTCAGGAAATAAAAGCTTGATGTAGGATTTTTAATGTGCTTGGAAATCAGGACCATGTCAAATTTCTATTGCCGTCATCGTTATGAAGGGAGGTCGGGGTTGAATACATAATTAATAATGTGGATAGTGGGAATCTATTTTAATCAAAGTGGGGGAAAATTTCAACTTAAAAAGGTAATATAGAAAAAACTGTGGTTTTATCCACTCTACCTAGTAAAGTGATATCATAAAGTAGCAAAGGATCTCAATACAAATGGGGAGAATTCAATTTACTTCAAAGAACAACCTTAATAACATCCTTGGAAGGCCTGATTTTCTTTCAGATTTTCTCATATGAATGATGACGTAGTTTAGGGATGTCATTTCCAATAAGTTTGCTTTAAGTTGGGAATCATAAAGAGGAAAAAAAAAAAAATTAAAAAATCCCCCCATCAGCTTCACCATATGGGATCTAATAGATCTGTTCCAGTGCATGTGCTGGAGCAGCTGGCTGAATTCCATCCCTGGTAACCAAGTTTCTTCTTGCAGACAGAGTATTGTCCTTCCAGCTTTTTAAAGCAGTCTTTAACATGTTGGATCAGAGAGTCCTGGTTTTTAGAGCTTAGAAAGAACTTGGCTCAGGCTAAGTAATGATTTTTGCCTCAGCAGTTTTCTTATTAAATTCTTGCGGGGAAAAAACCCTGCAAGGTTATTCAGTGAAAGAAGCACAAAATATACCTACCCAGCTAGCTCTGTGTTTTTATATTCAGTCATGAAGACTAATGAATCGAAGACAATTGCTGTGGTAAAATCCAAATGTAGATATTTGCTGTCCTTGCTAATGGGAGAAAAATATAGTATACTATTGGCCTAAAGGCTCCAGCTGTGATTCCTTTGTAACTTGGAGTGCATTAAAAAAGCTTCAGTCAGCAAGATAAGTTAATTTTTTATGACCTTTATAAACTGTTTTAGCCTGGAAATTGGGAACATCTCTTTAAGATTAAATGTTTAAATCCTTTTAGCTCAGGATTGCGGAGCATCTTGAGGTCTCCTTTGTTTCAGAATAAACCTCCAAAATCTATAAAGAAATTCTGTTTGTGACAATTATTGTCAAAGGAATGATTAGCTAATGTGGAACTCTAAGGTTCTTAACGGTTCTCATCCCTACAATACTAATTTAATAGAGGAGAGCTGCTTTCTCTTAATGTAGAACTTCTCAGGGTGTGCCTGGTCATCAGGTGCTGTTCCCTATACTTGCAAACACTTGGAGGAACAAATTGACTTGTCACTAGAGTCATTATTTTGTCCTGCCACAGCTTTTGCCTTGGCCAAAGAAACTGAAGAAAGGGGCTTCCTTCTCTTCTGTGCAAGTGCACAAGTGGAAAACACCAGGCTGCTTGAGGAGTTGCACTGGAACCCAAGTTGCAGCGCATCAAATAAAACGGGTGAAAAAATGCGGCGGAGACTGCCGATGGCTGTTTGGCTGTCACAGCTCGGCCCCTTTCTATCGCTTTAGCTTCAAAGTTGGCTTCGTGCACATCTGCATGGCCTTAATTGTACCAGAGATGGGTACATGGCTCATGTCCCTGCTGCCAGTACCACTGGAACAGCCTGCTGCATTTCAGCAAAGCCTGTCACCGATGTATAAAAAGCCATTTGCTCCTTGGTGTGCGAGTCGGTTAGTTTTTCAACTATGTTGTTTCCATTTCGATTCGATACTTAATGCTTAAAATGACAAAAGCAAAATGGCAGCAGTAGAATATTGGTAAATTAATTGTTGTGTGTTGCCTCTCTTTAGGGGATAAATTCAGCTAAGGATTCACTGTCCAGAGCTGGACGCCACCATGGTAATCCCAGGAGTACATTTCCAGATCTGACAGAATGCGTTCTGTAACTTGAAATAGCATCTTTAATCACTCAACAGCTATGAGTGGGAAAAGTAACAGTGATGGGAAGAAAGTGCCTCTTCCTCGTCTGATCAGAATCTGAGATATGGATGAGCATATTGAAGTCTAATATATTTTATCCCAACTACATCAGTTAGTCTAATGAGAGATATTATTCCACCTACAAACCTTGTCTTGCCTTGTTCTCCGCACTGACCAGTTGAGTGGGCCAGCTTGAATAGAGATGTTTCTTTTTTTGCCATGTCAAGCTAGATGAGATGAACTCACCAGCAGCTATCCTTGATCGTGTTCTGTGGGATGACAGGCAAAGAGGTTATGATTTTTCTTGTAACTTAGCTGTATTAACGTGTTGGTGCCTAAGGTTGACATTTTGCTATCAATTGTTACAAAGTCAAGAAATGTGTATATTAATCATCTACTGGAAAGTGTGGTGGTTACCATATTGTCTTCAAAGTAATTTAAATTTTCTTTCTGGTACTCTGAGGTTCCTTCTCTGTGTGGTGGTGGTTTTTTGGTTTGGGTTTTTTTTTTGAAAGATATAAATAGTAACCCATGGTTGGTATTTAATTCATTTGTAGTTAATAACTTGACACCCTTGTTTAACCACACACTGAATCGAAAAACCTGTTTCAGACTGAATGCAGAAAAGGACCCTAAGGTTTTGCACAGCATTAGCAACAAATGATGGTGCATATTTTTGTCAATAAGGTTGGTTAGGGGAGCTTCTTTTGCTTTTAATCTACACACGAGAAGTATCTCTAAATATAATTGATCTAACCAGGCATGACTGCTGCTTATACTTGCCAGTAGTGTTCTTTAGAAAACTGAAGGCTAAAACATACAGCTGTATCCGTTTGTGCAGAGATCTGTACCTTCTGTACGCTGCTGAACAATACAGAATGTGTTATTGATCCTGTACGTGATTGGATGGAGGTTAGTGGAGGGGATACCCTCTGTAAATTTCCTTTGATCCCACTAAATGTTGTTACCAGGGTGCTACAGGAAATAAGTGAGTGTAATGATTTTAGAGCGGTGATATTGTTGGCTGTATCAAAGATGAAACACCGCCTGTGTTCCCTTAGCAGACCTTACAGTAGTGCCACCATGAAAGATCTGAAGATCATTATTTACTGGAAATAAAAGAACAAGGCAGAAATCGATTACTACGACACTAGATTTATGTCTCCATTGCACTCTATATACATCTCCTATTTGTTCTAACTTCATGGAAGGATATTTAATACATAATGGAAAGAGGCTTTTGCTTTTGATTTATTTTTTGTTTATTATTTTTGGCATTCCTTGGAGAAATTCTGGAAATCAATACTGGGATGTAAGTGTGCCTGGATGTAGGTAGTGAGAGGTGGTGGCAATTGATGTATCTGCATTTTTGCAAGATGTGAGTCTCTGGCGTACACTGAACTTTGTTGCAGTGGTGTGTGCTCAGCCTAAGAGGGAAGAAAGTTGTATTTCTTCCATCATCTGTTTACATAAAAAGATTTGGAAGGCATGAGTAAATTTGGGTAGTTAACTTAAAGCTTGGAAATCAGTCTCACCGAAGTGTCACAAGTGTAAGTATTTGTTGCATCATGATGAGAAATGGAGACAAATGTGCCTGATGATGGAAAATGTGAGCGCAGATTGTCTTAAAATGGGGCAGGCGACGGGGGAGTGATGGCAAGTGCTGAGAAATTTCAAGTGAAGTCAGAAATTGCTTGAAAGTGGACGTGACTTTTCTTTCTCCACTCTTCCATCCTGTCAGGCAGTGCTTAGTTGACTTTTGCCCTGATTTCGGTTGAGCATCCTAGACAGTACCATTCCTGCAGTCATGTGGCAAAGCGAAACACAAACCACTGGTTTTCTTAAGATAAAATAGTGGGATTTGTTTTTAAAATCCTGAAGCTGGTCACAGGCTGCAGCAGAAGTTGCTATTACATCAGACCTTACAGAGGGTTTTCACCCAGAAAAATACCTGCTTTTCCAATTCATGGGCATCTCAGAAACTGTATTTGCGTGGCAATGTAAAGCACTGAAGTGCTTCCCCTTCTCTACAGATTAATTTGTGACAAGAGGGAAAAAAAATCATGCTGCTTCCCAGGCTGAAACATTTCTTCCCTTTAGTCCTTGTTGGTTTTTAGTCATGAATCTGAGCAGCAGATAGCCCACAGCGATAGTTGGGTGTTTTTCCTGTTCAGCACTGACCAGCAATAGCTCAGATTCTTGGTATCCTCCGTAGCTGTGCCATTCTGAAAACACTGCTACCTTGCTGAAACATCTATCAATAACAATTTCTGGCCGATGTATATAGCTTTATGAAAAAGAGTCAGCATCAGCAGCAGTCCAACAGTGCATCTCCACGAGGGCTTCCTGGAGCTGTGCGATCAATATCCTCAGTTAAGTTTATGAGGATGCCGTGAAACCCTCTAAATGCAGTGGCATTCTCTCCAACCTTTCTTGTAGACCATCAATTACAGACTAAAAGGTCAGTCTTGCAGTAGGAAAAGTCTGTCTTCAGTAAAGATTTTTTTTCTACTTCTCCTGCTGGGGGTAGGAGATGTTTGTTTTGGCATGAGCTGTTCCTTGATAGCAAACCTTGCCAAAAGAGCGCAGTGAGAATCCTTCTTGCTGTTCTGCATTTCTTGCTATTCTATTTCTGATTTCTCTCTGGCGGGTAAGTCGGGGATTTTGAAGCTTGTAATTGTCTCTGCTCCAATTAGTGAAACAGCCAGTGGTGATGCACAGTCTGTACTGACCTGGCAGGGAACAAATGAAGCTCAAGTAGGTGCCATGTTAGAGTCAACAATTTTCTGCTTTGCTTCTAAAATGATTCTAATTTTCCTTGAAGAAGTCCCCGATGTCACGAAGCCAGCTGTGAAGGGAACGCCTGCCTTGCATCTGCCTTGTTGTTCTCTGTGCTCCTTGAGTATGCAAAGCTTCTCACATACTCAGTTGTCTTGAGTACAGGCTAAGAAACAGCCCTGGTGTGCATGGCTTGATGCTTCTCTACTCCAGGCTTAGCTAGGCAAGAGGCTTCAGCAGTATTGTGTGTCTCAACCTCTCTGGAGCGGAGCTCTTGGAAACTAGTTTCCTTAACGGTCAGTTATTTCAAAAATTGTCAGTGTTGGCGTAGCTCCATTCACCCTGGTGCTCTGACTGCAAGCAGGAACAGTTTGGCCATCGCTGAGTGGTTCTGAATGAAGCTCTCTAATGTTTTATTGAAAAACTGTCACCAAGTGCATATGTCTTCATGTATATTCATAAATTACTTGCAAAGTTCAGCAAATAATAAAGGGGATGGAAGGAGAGGAGGAAATTCTAAGTAATAATCTTCAAAAATACAGTGGAAGTGAGTAACCAACTTTTTAAAAATAATGTGAGTAATCCAAAGCCTAACATTAGTAACCTCTTTTAAAAAAAAGGACAAATTTCTAACCATGAATGCTAAATGAATGCTTTCTGTCCAGAGCCAGATCTCACCCTGGGGGAAAAACTGGAGGAATCCTCCATGTTAGGCTGGACGTGAGTGCAGCAGCGATGTCCGTTCTCTTTTTTTCCCTGTGCAAATGAAACTGTTTTGTCCTGTATAACAGCTTTTAGCACTGTGACAATCTGCCTCCCATACCTGGAGGGTTCTGAGCCCTGTCTTCCATCCTATGCTTGGTTGTCAGGTAATGACATAACCAAAGAGAGGGTCAAGATGGATCCAGTGTGTATTTTCATCTTCTCTTTTTTTTGAGGCTATAGCCTTGGAGTCAGCAGCTGTCAGTGGGTTGCTGGCATTGGGCTGTGAGGAGGAGTTCATTTGGGTAGCTTAAAGGGACAGTGGAAATGCACTGCAGGAAGGGATTTATGTGAATAGCACGTATGTTGATTGTAATTTTGTATGAGATCTTGTTGTGTGTTAGGTTAAGTGGAAGCTGCTGTTTGTTAATGGCTTGCCAGCCTTGTGCTTCCACGAATGGATTTATTACGACTTACTACTCTGAGGACCACTGCCCCATTAGCTTTGCTTCACAGTTCCTCTACTCGGGGAAACCTGGCATCAAACACGATGCTGTTAGCAATCGGAGCTATTCCCAGGGCAGGCAAGCAACTGCAGCCTCTCCCATCTGTGCCTCCCAGGAAACCCACTGCAGCACACCCCCACCCTTGGCGCCTGTGCTCTGGCAGCAGCCTTCCTGTCTCGTGCCGTTTGCTTTTTTTTTTTTTTTTTTTTTCAGAAATAAACCACAAGCAATTGGATTCCAAACAATTCCAGCCTTGAGATGTCTTTAAGGACCAGGTTTTGGCAGTGAATTGTCTCCTAGTTAGGGGATGTTGGTAGGGGATTAGGGGATGTTGGATTGGGGATATGGGTCCAAGTAGCAGATGAGAACTGGGGGGACTGGGAGAGAAGGCTGCAGAGAAGCTCTCATTTCCCTTCATAGGGATCTCAGTGCTCTTTCAGCTCTGTCACTGTGCCTGTCACTGTGCCAACTTGCTACACCCTTTCAGGGTGCTTACGCTTCAGAGAATAAGCACATTTGGATTGCAACTGTACTGCCTTGCATGACAGGGACTGAGGGCACTTTTGAAGTCAATCACATCTTGACTTTGTTCACGTGAAGTCAAACACATGACTGTGTTTTGAAGTCAACACATCAGATGACTGGCAGCCTGTCCTTGTGCCCCATCAGCAGGTATGGGGTGCCCTGGTTTTGTCTGGAAGAAAATCAGTTTTCTTCCTAGCAGCTAGTACAGTGCTGTGTTTTGGCTTTAGGATGAGAATAATGTGGATAACTTCTGATGTTTCACTTGTTGCTAAGCAGTGTTTATACTAAGTCAAGGATTTTTCAGCTTCTCACGCTGGGAGGGGACCCATCCAGGACAGTGGACCCAAAGCAGCCAAAGGGAGATTCCTGCCCAGTAGATAAACTGCCCCACAGCTCAGGGATGGTCTGGGCATCGGTCAGCAAGTGGTGAGCGATTGTATCGTGCAGCCCTTGTTTTGTATAGTCTATTATTATTTTCCTTTTCTCTCTTTATCTCAACCCATGAGTTTTGTTTTTTTTTCCAATTATCTCCCCCATCCTGCTGGGGTAGGGGGGGGTAAGCAAGCAGCTGTGTGTGCTTCATTGCTGTCTGGGGTTAAATCACGAGAGGGGCTACCAAAGAACTTCATGAGGGGAGCGTGCTGAAGTCCCTACAGAAAGGTGGTGGTGGTTCTCTTTTTTTCTTGGTTTCCTTTAGCTAAAGGCACACTTTATTTCTAAAGAAGCCTCAAATGATTTTCCTTTGATTTACCAGTTTTAGGGCAAGCCATAAAATATTACAGCTCTATCAGCTTAGAGGTGACTGTAAACATGTGAAAATGTAGGATTAAAATAGAAAATTATTCTCTACTTTTGAGGACTTTCTGTTTAGAGGATTTTCTGTTTAGAGGACTACATCAATTTATTTCTGTAAGTTAAAGCAATGGGTCTTTTATGGAGCAACTCCAGTCCCTAGTTTCCATTCACATGACAACCTGGGACTGCGTTCCTTGTTAGCTGCTGTGGAAACATCATCTGATGGGTTCTGCAGAGCCCAGACACGTACAGCTTGGTGTGGTCTCACCGCTGGGGTAGCAGCAGTCGCTGGCTAAGCCGGGCTTACTCACTTGAAATGCATCTGGCTGTTCCTGTGGGCCACATCTTAAAATGGGAGGGAGGAGAACCTCCGTGACGAGTTCAGCCTCTTGTTGAACTGTCTTTTACCTGTAGTGAATAACTTGCCTTAGAGGAGCAGTGCTAAACCCTGCATCTTGGAGTGAAAAACAGTGGGCTGTGCCAGCATGGAGCCCGATGGCTTCAGCAGGACCTTTTACGAGATACCACTCTGCACAGGCTTCAGTGCACACAGGGGTCTTTAAACAAACTTGTGAAATGATAGTGAGGAGGTAGTTTTAAAATACAATAGGAAAAACGGGAAGTAAGCACCACAATTTGGGGTGTATACAAGCAGCGTACCATTTTCAGTATATACATGTTTGTGAGAAGAACTAATAGCCATTTGCTTCCTGAGATATGGTCCCAAACAGGACAAAGACATCCTCTGCTCTAAAGAGCAACTAGGTACCATTTTCCCCTGATACCTCCGGTAAGCAAGAAAAAATGCTGCAGTAGCAGCCCCTTAATCCTGTCACTGCCGAAAGACAGTTTGTTGAGGAAGGATTTCCAGCCTGGAAGTGCACTGTAAAGGGAGGTAGCTCTTCCCTGGCTCCCTCTGTTCACAGGCATCCAGTTCAGGACAGATTGTCTGTGATACCATGGTCATAATTCAAAGCCTTTTCTAAATAAATTATAAATAAAGCCAGTGAAGAGTTAAATGCAGCATATTAGATTTCAGTGATGAAGCCTCTGATTAATATAATGAAAAGCCTGGTTTAATTGCATTACCTTCCATTAGCTCCCCTCTTCCTTTTTTTTTTTTTATAATTGTTTCTAAGGCTCTGTGTACCTCAGCCCTGCTGGGACTTTCCTCCCACATTTATTCGAGTGAGATTTCTGCTTTCAAAACTGCACCTTTCATCAATCTCCTATTAATTAGCCAAATGCCGCATCATATTATACGTTGATGCATTCAGCCCTGCGTGTGCCATAATGAGAGGAGAGCCCATGGTCTGTCCAGGCTCCTCTCAGGAGCTGGTCATTGGTATTCCAGGATAAGTCAGCTTACTGTAATTTGAAATTGGTCTGCCGTCCCATTAGGAATCTACCCGATCAATACCAAGTGAATTAGAGTTTCAGTGATCTGATTAACTCCCCATTATTTTCTACCCTGGCTGATTTAGAATGCATGATGAGACAATATTCCAGTTTCTTTGCTTTATCCCAGTTTCAATGAAATATAGACATCTGAGGAAGCAGTGGCTGTGCATTTGATTTGGCTGTGCTGTAATAAAGTCAAACGCTGCGGGAGCCAGGAGCAGGGGCTGCCACGCCACCCAGAGCACTGCTGGGCAGCTGGAGGGGATGGGGCTTTTTCTCTGCCCTCCTGCTCCTTTCTAGCTTGTCCGTTCTGTCCCTTGTGGAGCAGAGCTGGCTAGATGGTGCTCAGCCGGGTACATGTGGAGCTGGCTGATGGCCGGACCGTTGGTGGTCCCGTTGTAGCAAGGCGCTGTATGCAGCTGTGTGGATGTGTTCTCCCGAGTAGCAACCCAAGGCTCGGAGGTGCAAACATGCCACAGGGCCGAGGTGTAGAGGCAACGGAAGCGTGAGATACTCTCTGAACTTGTCTGTGTTCGTGGGATCCCCACCATCATGAAAGAAGGCAGTCGGGAAATCTCATCAAATTCTTTTAGGTTGTAAGCGCTTAATCCTCGGGGCATGGATGATTATTTTGTGTTGGCATCTTGTAGATGCAATCCCTGAATGGAGCTTCCAGTTGCTATTTTACTGCAAGTATATAACAACATGGAACAGGACCAGAAAAAAGGCTTCATTTTGTGAGTCTGAAAGGTAGTTTTTAAGGAGAAAGATTGCTGGCTTTGGTTCATTTGCTAATTTTGAAGTGATGTTAATAGGTCTTACTTACCATCTCTTTTCTTATTCTTAAATTTACATTTCCAAGATAAAAAGGCTTATTGTTTTTACTGCTGATTTCCCTGGCAGTGCACATAAATACTGGCCTGGGGAAGCAGTGGTAAAAGAGTAATCCCAGTTTGCTGCAAGGAATTGTACAACCTGATAACCCTAATGCCAACTCTGTCTCAGTGTTCACTGCTCACTGGTCATGGAAAAGGTGATAGTCAGAAAACAATTGCCTGTGAGATGGCCAGAGATGTTTCAACAAGGTATTCCCACCTAAAGAACTCGCCCCTAAAAAAATCAGGCTTTGACACCTACGTATACGAAAGACAAAGGGAGCAAGGTTTCTAATCATGCTTAGATACTCAAAAAGAGGATTTGAACCCAAAGCAGAATCTGCCCTATTTTAAAATGTACAATCTTAATGTACCGGTAGACCAAAATTACAAAATACTTTCAAAATCAGAAAATTATTTAGAGAAAGCTGCAGATGCATTTATTTTGGGAGACAAAATCTTGTTTGTGTTACCCTTCAATCTGTTGCAGAGTCCTAGCCCCTTCAATGCATTTCAGGGCATAAAATAACAAGCAGTGCTGTACATTTTGTGTGCTAATATGCAAAAAAATAGGTCATAATCTACTTAATATGTGTAGTTAGTATATTAATTTTTCTTTTACAAATTAATATAGATTTGCTGAGTAGTACATGTGTAATACATAAATACATACATAAAAGTTCAATGCAGGCATACTACTGCCAGTACACACTGACATAATTTTCAGGTTTCTTCATTGCTGCTTCACAGACAGTTTATAAGGTTTGTTTTTTCAAACGAGAAAAGAAAATTGAGGGGAGAAGGCTTGCAAGTGCTGAGGATTGGAGTCATCTGTGGACGGTGAATGTGGAACCTCTGGCTTTCAAGGCCAGCCTCCATGGGTGCTCTTCCCAGGTCCTGGTGCAGGGCGGCATGGGTGGGGTGGGAAAGCTCTGGACGAAGCCCACTAGAGGGTGATAAAGCCTAATGTTAGGAAGATGGAGGTGACACCCTCCCCGGGGCATTGGGGGCCCAGAACACTTGGCATCCCCCTTGCCTGCCTGGGGTGCATGCCCAGTCCACCTGCCAGGCTTAAAATGCCCGTGTCTAATGGCATAGATCATCCCTGCCTAAGAACCATGAGCTGGGCCTTCAGCTCACAGGTAGTAACAGCCTCATGAATCTCCTCATAGGAGCACGAGGTGGAGGAAACAATTCACACTCTTATTTGAGCTAAAAGTGATGAGATAAACATTAGAGCAGATGCAGGGCAGCTGATCTGATGCACAAGGGCTGAGAGCCGTGCTTTACATGGTCAGTTTTGCCAGCAGGTGGTGGGGAGGTGGCTGTAAAGTAATTTGGTGAGTCAGTGGCTAATTGGCATATTCCAAACCCACTGAAAGCCGTGGAAAGGTGAGAAGTTGACTTGGCTAGGCTTTTGATCACAACCACGGCAGAAAGGCACACTGTGTCCCAGTGAACCTAGCTGGCCCTTGGGCTGGAACTCAGCTTGCCCCCTGAGCTGAGCTGTGGCCGTGGCGCTCTCAAGCATGTCCCTTTGCAGAGACGTGCCGTTTAACAGCAAGGTGTGTGACAGCCCTGTGGGAGACATCTTGCCCTGCAAAATGCCTCTTGAGCTGGAAAACTACCCATTCCCATAGTCGTTACCATCTCTGTGCAGGTATTAAGACTAAATCCAGGGTTTGCAACCTATGCCTGATGGTCAGAGTTGGAAACTCCAAAATTTGTAGGGCAGCAGTGCTGAACCGATCCAGTTCAGACACCCCATGTGGACTTCCCTGTGTGAATGGGAGGATACCCCATTTCTGGTGGTGGAACTGGAAATGGGACGTTTCTGCCAGATCCAAGCTGGAAGAAAGCACGGTGGAAAGCTGGTAAATGGGAAACACCAGCAGGCTGTTAGGCTCCTTCCTCAGGTGTCCTTTGTTGCCTGCTTATGCAGTAGGCTTGCAGAGACCCACTGTGCCCACCTTCTGAGTTCTCATTAAATAGACACTCAGGAGAGTGGTTTGCATCTCGCTTTCATGCCGAGGTGTCTGTAGTGTTCGCAGCATCATTCAGTGGGGTTGGGAGGTTAGGTTGATGAAGATGATAATAACACATTTCCAGGAGAAACGTTGTGAGCTCTGGGCTGGGTGTAGCTTAATGTTCAAGTGCTATGGATCAATTCAGTATCTCTCAGGAACTGAGTAAGGAGAACAGGAAAGGGAGAGAAAAAAAGTATTGGTGAGCATTCACATAAAATGTCGTGCTAAACTAGCAATAAAATAACATTATAATCTAAAATAAAAGTGTTGCGGTAGCATGACATTACATCTCAAAAGGGCTAGTCATCTTTGGAACTGTGCAAATTGTGAAATCCTAAATAGAAATTTTGTGGGATTTGAAATAAGTTTGTGACAAATTTCAGGCATGATTTACTACTTCAATGTTTTATTATTATTTCTGAGAAACCCATATAGAACTCTATTAATTAAAACTCAGACCGACACTTTGGCTCCATAAGATTTAGGAATTAGTGTGATTTTATCTCATTAGTGCATTTATTGCAGTGTTCGTCCTTTTAATTAAGCATTAAGTCCCTCCAAGGTGAGTTTTATCATCCCATAATGCATCTGGGCTTTCACTACTTGTCTAAATACTCATTAGGGGATGACAACCACTTTGGAGAAACTTAATTGTGTTATCGCCAAAGTTGGATTCTTTAATTTGTCTGGTTTTGGGTGATAGGTTTTAATGTCTGTACGGCCTGCAGCGAGGGAGGCTGGCGGCGGGCTGCGGCCCACGCAGTCAGCTACGTCTGGAAGGGGCTGCTGGGCCTCTGCGGGGGGGCCTTAAGGAGACCTTAAAGCTCGGATCTGCTGAGATCTTCGGGCCCCTGCTTCCCACATGGAATACTGAGGGGTGGAGCCCAGGCTTCCCTGGTCCCAGACAGTTGTCATTTTCATGGAAACAGGGGGTGTCTCCTATGTATATACATACATATGTGTGGTATATATGTGTGTGTATAAAGAATTTTCAGTGTTGGCACTTGAAGGGCACCAGGTAAGCACATGAGGAAGTGATGTGTAGTGACCAAAAAGTGTACTGTAATGAAATTATCCCTCCAGGTCTGCTCAGCTAGGAATGCAGTCCTGTTTAAGCGGTGGTTTTGGCAGTATGGCCATGTGTATTTATAGCAGGAGCAGAGGTGGTATCGTCAGCCTAGTTCAAGAAGCCATTTTGCTCTCACCAGATGGCAACATAACAATATTTCATCGTTATTTTGCCTTGATATGTCACTGCCAACTTGTGGTATTTGCTGTTTCTCTACAAACCCTCACCGAAGGAGTTATTTTTTTAAAAAATCCTGGGTTTTGTTTCCATTTTACTTTATGCTAACTTTTTTATTTAAATAAATTGTTTTAAGGAGTGCAGGAATTAAGAAGTTAATTTTGCCTGGGTGTCAGCCTTGCAGGTCCAAACCCCCCAGGTCAAATAGAGAACCTTGCAATTTATTGTCATGATTGTTGTTGCTGTTAGCAATAATACGTGAATTATGTATTTATTTTTGGTAAATGCATCATGACTGTAAAATGGAGGAGTTTGGCAGCAATACAGATTTTTCTCAGTAAACAGAAAAGGCTGAAAAAGGCCGAATCATTGGTACAGGTCAGACTAAACACTCAGAAATGAGGCAAAAATATTGCTATTTGCCTGAGCTGTTGTGTTACTTCTGACTTAGTGAGAATTGTGTGCGGTTAAATTAACTTAAATTTGGGGAGTTTGGGTAATGGCTAGACAATGTCAGCAAAAAGAGCTTCAGGCTCCTTAACTATTACTATAAAGCTTGGATAGTCCTCTGTTCTCCAAAAAACATACCTTTAAAATAACCAACACTAGTGAAAAGTAAACTTGGGCATGCTACAAGTAGTGTCAAAGTAGTATGCCTTCCATGTGCAGAGATGAACTACGTGTGTATAATTTTCATGTAAAACCCCCTTCCCTTCCTTTTGTGTCTGTCTGACCCTGAAGAGGTTAACACCCTTCTTATCTGTTTTCCGTTGTTTTTTATGTACTATTTCTGCCATTGCTTTGAAGGAGTTAACTCTTCTAGAAATGTCACTACAGGTCTGAGGATGTCGTGATAAGAAAACTAAAAGCACTGTTAATTGTGATGTGTAAAATCTCCCTATAAGAAAAATGCTTTTTCACAATCAGGGAAGTAGCACAGCAAGGATTGTGCCTCTCAGTACTGTTCTATCCAAGCAGGCTCCTAGTTTACTAAAACCTTTTTGGGCGGGCCAGCACGTGTGCTGCTGAAGATGAACAATGACCGTCCAAGAGTTGAAGCCCTTGTGTGACTCCCTCCTTTCCCCCCAACTCTCTTGGGAATCGGTCAGTGCGTCCAGAAGGCGGTGGGCAGGCGTCCCAGCAAAGGTCCTTAGCTAGAGGCTAAGAATTTCCATGGCCTTTGGGTTCTTGGTGTTGCAAACTGAAAGACAGCCAGATGTATTGGTTTATATCTTAACTTACTGCCCTTGTTTTACATGTCATCTGGGCTTTGGGTACCGTTTGGGCTTTTTTGGCCAGACTGTCGTCCTCTATGTGAGGGTGCCAATCCCCATCACCTGGTTCATTGAATGGTCCTGACACCCTGAGACAATCTAGGCAGAACGTCTGATGCTCTTCTGTGCAGGTGTAAATCAGATCTCCTGCAGTAAGCTGAACAGTGCTTGCATAAAAGTGCCCTGAGGACAGGCCGAGGTGCTTACAGCAACGCATATTAAGCAATATGGGGCATTTGTGATTTAGTGTTACCAAATCCATTTCCCTAAATTTCCGTTTTCTCCTGCGTAGGCAATCCTAGTGCTGTCCTCTGTGAGAGTGATGGGATTACTCTGTAGGATTGCAGTGAAGCTGTGGTAGAGGTCCAGGTGTAGGGACTCACCCCTTCCTATATAAAGAGATTATCAATTCTGAATACAATCTGAGGAAAAGTTATCTTGCCCTGCTTCAGTAATGAAAAGTCACCTATTTTTCCAACAAATTACAAGAAAAGGTTTTTTATTGTATGAGAAATCCAGCCTACCACTCTGTGGCGGGGTGCAGGAATCACCTTTTGATCCCAAATACGGATGCTCAAGTTTGTAAATTTAATAAAAAAGATAAAAAAAAAAACATGGCAGTGCTTATACCAGAAGCAATAAACTCTGATTAGATCTCACTGGTTTTGTATCAGAGTCTCTTTGGCTTGCAGAGGTGGGAGCTTTGGATGAGATAATAGCCTCAGACAAATGCTAGAGCGTATGAAGTTTAAAGACCCATTCAGATCTCGCATTGTTTAGGAAATTAAAATAATCAAGTATGTTTTCTGTCACTGTCCCCTGTGTGTCTAACTGTCCGTGCCCCTCCATCATTCATTCTTGCATAATGGAGGACGTACCTGTGCTTCTACTGCACGGCCTGGGTGTCTGCATGCTATGAATATCTCCATCGGCACATCTTTATTAACCTATAAAACAGCTGGGAGTTCAAACCAAACAATCAGGTACCATCAAAACGTCAGAGATGCTTCTGGCATTTGTGCCTTATTGCTGTCACTTACAACTGAGTAAAATGAACGTTTAAGGAATACAGCATCCTCCCCTCATGTAGGCTTGTCATGACATTTATCTTAGTGCAAGCAATTAAACGAGAGAAGATCAGGGTGAAACGGGGGGGACCTGTTGTGTGCCACCTAATCCAACTGTTACCTGTGCTTGCCCAGGTGGACTTCATGAGCTTTCACTGATACTAAAATGCAGGTTGTTACTGTGCAAAGGTGACTGATGACTAATTGAGTGAGGGAGTCCCCATCCCTGGAGGGGTTGAAGAGTCGGGCTGAGCCAGCGCTGAGGGATCTGGGGGAGCTGGGAACGGTCAGGGGGAGGTTCGTGGTTGGACTGGAGGAGCTGCAAGTGCTTTTCCAACCCAGATGGTTCTGGGATTCTGTGAAATTGAACCTTGAAGATAAGACTTGGGTCAGCAACTTTCACCCAGTCATTGTCTTTGGTGAGAGAGCACCTGTACAATTGCATATCGGCTTCTCAGTGAGAAGCTCCTTGGTAGGCATAAGGGGGAGAGAAAGAGAGCTTAGCAAGTCTGTGGCTTTTTTTAAAGGTGGTGAAATATTCTCTATTCCGTTAGAAATTTGAAAGAAAATGAATGATAGCTAATAAATATTTTTGCAGTGAATTCTGGACTTCAGTTAGGATTTGGACAAAAAAAAATTTCCCCTGCTTGCCTCTCCCCATTATGCCTATTATGTGAGGTTGATGAATTTGCAGAATATTGGATCTATTTCTGCGCTATTAAAAAAACCAAATCGGCAAGTCTGTGGAATCCCTTGAGTCCTGGGCTCATGCATTGCAGAGCTACTCCCTGGATGAAAGATTTCCTTATATTGAGCTGAGTGCTTGAAGCTTTGGGTGCTTCCCTACATTGTCCTTCCAAGCTTTTTGACAGTCACTTGTTTCCACTGCAGCTGGGCAGCTGCTTATGGCAGAGCACCAATTTCTCTATTTCACCTGAGCAAAATCAAAATAATCTACATTTATACCTAGTACATTTCCTCTGATGTTCCCCTGGCTCCCTATGCCTGTTAAACATATCTTGTTGTGTCTCACTTCCTCTTTGAGGCAACAAATATTTCCCCTGTTTAAATGATAGGATGAAGTGTTCAAAATCAAGCGTGTGAAAGGCCAGAGCCTGACTTGGAAGCAGGGATGGTGATTCCCACTGACACTCTCCCTTAACAGCTCAGCCGCTTGAAAAGGAGCTGTGGAAACACAACTCCTTCCTGCTCCTCCATGAAGGCAATTCTGTTTTTCTAGTCCATGAAACCATCTCCCTTAGCAGTTTTGCCACTAAGCTATTGGTGTCGTAGGGACAAGTGTGTCTTGTGGGAGACTGAAGCACACTGGAGAGTGGGAATCAGTAGACTGAAGTGATTTTGCTCATACTGGTAAGCCAAGAGTCTCCCAAATACCTAGGACCACCTGAAAAGCCATGCAAAGCTTTTAGATACTTACAGATGGGCATTGTATGCACTTGCAAAATTATTACTGTGTGCAGGTCTGCCTTGGGTAAACTTGTATGTTCCAAAGTATCGACTTACATAACCCAAATGTTAGGCCAGTGACATGTTGAACTGGGAGGAAAGGGGGGGGCGGGGGGCACACAATTATAGCAGCAATTCCCTGAGCCTTAAAACTGGTGCTCTTTCTTGAAGTGAAACAACTATAAAGCTTACCCTTCTTCTGACTCATACATGCCTAATTTTTTTTAATTGCAAGTAAAAATCTTAACTCGGCAAATTAATGTTCCAGATTTTAATTTCTTTTCTGTAAATGAAATTTTTATCACATGAAACTTTTCCTTTGAAATGGAACATATAAATCTAAGCCCTGTGCTGGCCGCTGCTTGGGCAAAGTGTAGTCTTGCAACAGCTTGGAGTGTTGTTTATTCAGCAGGAGCTTGATAGCATTAAATCCTAGAGCTTCAGGCAGCAGGTCCCCCCATCTACAGAGCCTGAAGAGGCAGAAGTCTCAGGGGTGCTGTAAGGGCATATATGGGTGAAGTAAGATTGTCCTTATGCAGCTTTTGGAGAGATCTCTGCAGCAGCAGGGGTGGTGCCTTAAACTGGAGCAGGTGAGCGTACGCAGTCTTGTTTCGTTGACAGTATCAGCTCAGTAGGGAAAAAAGTCTCTTGCTGTTTAAGTGCAAAAATAATCACAAAACAAGAAACGCGTGCCTGGGAGGATAGCATAATATAAAGCAAGTCTGAAAGTCACTCATAAAGGACAGGATATTAAAGGCAGGGGGAGGGGAGGGGGCAGGCTATTAATCTATGTGTCTGTGATGTCAAAGACACGTACTGAATAGTTCTTCTGCAAGGACACCTTCCAGCAGGGATGTTCACCAGGCAAAGTGCAGAGCTTGGCCTATCTTCCACCCAGCTCTCTGGTTTCTGGGGGAAAAGCAGTAAATATTTTACACGAAAGTGTAACTGGAGTAAAGAGAATTGAACTGGAGCTGTTCAGGAGACATAGACTGTGACTAATCTTGATCCCCAAGACAACTGTGCTCCAGAAGATAGATGACAGGAGAAGCCTGTATCCAAGCTGCAGCCACATGACAGTCTGCCCCTAGATGCTGCTTCTCCAGACTTGACGCTGTCAGTCTCTGAAAGGGGCAGATATTTAAAGCTGGAATGGGAGAGGTAGAGCACATTGCTGTCAGGCTGGCTGGTGGAGAGAAGGAGGCAGCCGTGGCGGTGACACCCCTGCTAGGTACCAGACACACAGAAAAGGAGAAGCGAGTAAAGGAACAGCCTTTGCAAGTAAACTGATTTTTTTTTTTTTTTTTCCTCCCCTTGCACAGATTGCTGGGTACCACAGGCTGTATCACCACATGGAGTCTGAATGCAAATCTTGAAATATTTTCTCTTCCTTCCTGATGACGCTTCTCTGTAGATTTTTGCTGGTGTAGGAGCAGCTCAGTGTTTGTATCAGAGCACAAACAGCCCATCAGTGCGGCTGTAGGTTTACCGTGCGGGTGGTTAAGCCCACATGAAGTAAGATGGATTCCTGCTTACAGCCCGTGGGGACAGGCAGGGCTGTGGTTATTGCAGCATCGCTGTTGGCTTTTAAGGACACCTGGGAATGACTCGGAAAAGGCCACTGTGGAGGTCTGTGCTGGAATCAAAGGGTGGGTTTTAGCTAACCTGATTCCTTGTCTAATTCAGTGACAGCGGACTGAGCTGTCAGGCAGGTAGAATTCCTGTTCCCTCGCATGGGGACTTTGCAAGTAGTCAGAGATTGCAAAGATCTTGCTTACTGCTGTTACCTCTCTTCCCTATTTTTACTGTTTTTCCTTGTTCAGTTTGTTAGTTCTCAGGCATTTTGTGTTTGTCTTAAACTTGACAAAGGCAAAGAAAGGAGAAATTAACATTTTGATGACAAATCCTTGTAAGGTCTAACAGTTTTTTTATTTCAGAAAGCAGCAAAGATGCATCTCATTACAGGTGCTAAACATAGTCATGGTCCTGTTAAGTGTGTAGTGTTTCTTAACCAGGTATTGAAGTTGCTCAATACCTTGCTAAAGCTGTATAGAATTACCTCAATCTGAATATCTCAGAGACTGTTTATAGGCACAGTTTGTGGTGTACTTTGGTTATTTTCTCATCCATTTGGGGGAAGTCTGGCCAGATTCTCCTATGTCAGTCAGCTCTGCTTGCTTGAAGTTGATGATGCAGCAATGCTGGGAATCAGGTGAGGACCTGGACTGTTGGGCTGAAACCTGTTCTGTGCTGTGTGCTTGCCTCTCGTTTAGGACACAAGAGAGGGTGAGGTTTCACTTGACCTCTGAAGAAACAAAGAGATGTCTTTGCCCTTCCAGAGCAAGAGACTGCCAAATTTGCCTTTGCGAGTTTTAAATGAAAAGGAATCGGAAGTGGGAGGGTGGGCTCCAGCAGAACCTGGCTTTTTATTGAATTTTTGGTTGCTCAGACTCCTGTTAGATGGAGGAAGCGACACCCATGTGAACATGCTGAAGGTAGCTGATCCGGCCCGGAGACAGCCAGGATGTACCTGCAGTGCCACAGTGCTCACCCCAGTGTTTCTGGTCTGTGGGCTCACAGCTGGGGCTTGTGCTTCACTTCCCTCCCCTTCCTATTAGGGACCATATAAAAAGGTCCTTTGTAAAGCAAGTTTATAAATAATTTAATGGCAGATATAAAAAGCTTTTACTTTTTTTTTTTTAAACCAGCACTTTTTTGTAAATCTGTCTATATGAAAAATATCCCTAGCAAAGTTCACCCAGAGAAAGCTTAAAGTTATTATTAGGCATATAAATCGACTGCTTTCTCATTTATATGCAGGCAAATTTCTTTAATTTATTAATCTGATTTGCATAGAAAATTACGGCACTCATTGTCACTGAGAAGTCTCATTTAAGGAAGGTTTTATAAATGCTATAGCTAAACATAAATAGAAGAAAATACATCAGTGTTTTTAATTTTTTCCCCTTTCCAAAAATAATTTTCTTTAGATGGAAAACAATTTTTTTTAACTGTACCTGTTACAAGAATCTGGAACTTGCTTGAAAATTGCTTCACCAATACATATTTTGTTTTCTCATATTTAATTCAGGACAGAGGAAAACCATTATTGAACTTAAGTTTTGAAGTTCACAAAGTGGAAAAATAACTTAGAGGAACTGTTCTGTGGTAATGTAGGAAGACACTTAATTAACTTGGGCTTCATTTAAAACTGTAGTGTAAATCTTTTCAAAATGAATCAAAGTCTCCGCTGAATTATATCTTAGCCAAGTTTTACAGTCAAAATGATCTTAAATCAGTAAGACCTGTCACTGTGAGAGCTGTGGTAGTGTTTTCACATTCTCTGCAAGCTCATCCGCTCTTGGACTTGAAAGTCTTTTCCCCGGGTCCATTTGCTCTAGCAACAGCTGGCTTTTTGAGGCAGCACATTAGCAGCTCACAATTAAACACTATTCCAGCTAATTTGAGCTTGGGCAGATGAAGAACATCAATGACAGTGAGTTTCCCACCCTCTGCTTGTTCACTTTAAAAAAGAAAACCACTTTATTTTGCTTTAATCGCTCTTTGGAGACATGGCTGCTGGAATTCGCTCTTCATCGTTGGTGTCCAGCTGAGAAATTGTCCTCCCATCTTGCTGAGGCCAACGGAGAGACCGTCAGCCCACACATGCTGCAGATGTGCAAGGGCGTAAACTGGGGGAAGTAATGACAATTAAAGAGCATATGGTCAAAAATAAATCTGTACAGTAGTGCCAGTCCATATTAATCACAAGATTAAGAATAATAGCGTATCTGTACAAGTAGCATGCTAAATCTCCTGTTACATTTACTAGCCTTCATATATCTGTATCTGTATGTTTATCAGGGTGTCTTCTGTGATATACTATATGAAGTGAGGGAGGATTTATAGTACGTTTTGTGTAAATGGACCTGATAAAAACTGCAAAAAAGGCACAATAAAACATTAACATCTGGAAAGACGTATGTCACTGGAATAACACACACCAAATACGCATATGAATGTATGAAAGAACAATAGAATTAAAGCTTTATCTTAGCAGAACTGTCATATGCCAAGCTCTTTACAGCTTTGGCTAAAAATACTGTAAGTTTTCATCCGGCAAGGAGGCTTCATGCCATATCATCATTAACGTGTTACTTTGTGAGATCCTGGGGGATTGTTAGTAGGATTAGAAATTTAGAATAGATTAGATGTAAGATTAGATATTTAGAAATAACTTCATCCCTTTTTGAGATGGGTCTGTTTTGCTCTGAACACGTGTGCCTTGGAGGGACTGAGGAAGAGGCAGAACTAAAATGGGAGAGTTGCTCAGCGTGCGTGAGGCTTTATCGACCAAAACAACCCTTAACAGATCTGTTTGTGTTCCTTGTGCTCTGCCAGGGGAGGGGACGGGTAACGGGTGCAGCATCACCTTCGGGCAGCTGTGGCCGTAGCAGGGGCAAGTGCTCTGGGTTGTGAACCGGTGCTTCCCATGCAGGCGTGAACATAAATGTTGGGCAGTTACAGCACTGCCTCAGGCCTGAGCCTTTGAAAAAACCTTTCCAGAACGGCTGTTCTCTCATCGTTTGGAACGGTGCAGAACTCTAAGTGGTCAGTTATCTGTTAAAAGTTAATCCAGTGTGACTCTCCGCTGCAAAAATTAAGCATTTGAGTGTCTTCAACCACAATAAAATCTAAAAGATTTTTCTTATCAGCACTTCCATGAAGCTGTGAAGTTGCTTTTACCCAGGTTTCAGAGAGGTGACAAGGAAGTGGTTGATCCCCCCTGCAGAAGGACTGGGTCCCGTCAGCCCTGGCAGGGGGATGGGTAGGAGGGATACGGGGTGGGGAGCAGCAGCGGCGCCAGGCAGAGCTCTCTGTGTGTTGCAGCCATGAAAGGCTGTTGGATGTTACTCAGCCTCAGGTCTGAGCCAAAGGAGAACCCTGCTTTAGAGGAGGAGCTCTGTCAGGCTACCAAGTTTTCTCTGCAGTTCTAAGGATTTTTTTGAAGGATGCCAAGGTTTCCATTACTCCTTTAGTAGTGGTTGCAGAGGAAGGACCATCACAAGTCGCAGGCTAAGCCGTAAAAGCAGAGGCTCTGCATTAACTCTGAGACCTACTGGTGTATACCCAAGTCAGACACTTGCCCTTAATACCTCGCTGAATTATATCTCTGTACCTGTTTCTGCCCAGCAAAGCACCGAGCATATATTTAAAACATTATTGAAAGTCCTTAACTGTGGCTAACCAGACAATTATAATATTTCTATCTTGTCTAGTGTTTTATTTTCCTAAAGAATATGAATATACGTTTAAAAATTAGTGTCAGACACTGTACTGTATAGTGTTATGAGGGGTTCCTAGTATTTTTTCTGTTATTAATGTAAAAATGCCTTCACCCTGGCAGAGGTAAGTATCAGGGCCCTTTGGAAGTACAAATGCACACCACAAACAATCAGCAGCTAGCTTTTCTTCATCTGGGTCTTACCTCTTGTCTTCATCACCTGCTGCTCAGAGTTCCCAAGCATGCCTCTATCTGTATGTCTCATTTGCAGAAATAGTGTTATCTGGAAAGAAATACAATGCATACACAAAATATTATCAGAAGTACAGGGTGTCCTTGTGCCTGTCACGGGCAATAGCTGTGCCCCATTTGTAAGCTTGTCTCCCCGTCGCGGTGTATGCCAGGGCTGCTTTGTGCAGAATAGGAATGGGCCTGCTTCAGAAGCAGTGAGGATGCTGGTAAGGTGCCTGCTGGTGACACACTTCATCCAACAGGAAAGATAATAGAATTGCTTTTTTAAAATCAGCTCCTAAAATAGAGAACTTTTTGACTTGATATTTCAATAGATATGGAATTATTTATCAGCCTTGCAATTCACACAATCTCATGAATCCATCACACAAGTAATACCACAACTGTGCTCTGCCTGTTTGCTCCTACTCTGCCACTGATTGCCGTGTTTTCCCTCTGCCCTTATTAAGCAGCTACAGTACGAGAGGATAAGAAATGGAACTTTCCCCTGCTCAAAGCCTGCTCAGTACGGTCTTGTGACAGGTTTTTGAGTACAAAGAGGTTGAATGAAAGCCTTGTCTTTTAAACTTTTGCAGGTATGAAAGCCTTGTCTTTTAAACTTCTGCAGGTAAGAGCAGCTACAGGAAGCTTTTTAGATAGTCAGCCACTTCTACTGTTCTTGTCAGCCTCAAAATGCTTCTGTATGACCTACTAACAGGATGAATGTGCTGTGTGGTGACTGTCGACAGATCCGAGCACCAGCAGCATGGCTGACACGGGCTGAGCTGCACGGAACTCCTCAGAACAGAAAGTGGTCGTTACACTGCTGAAGCTTTCTTAGGTGGACAGCAACTTTCTGCTGGTCAGCATCTCATTTTCATGCCAGATCTTCTGTTCTTTCCAGCTTCCTCCCAACCACATGACGAGTGTGCAGCAGCCCTCTCAGATTTACTATTTTGCATCCGAACAAGGAAGCAGCTGCTGATGCTGGGATGATGCACGCATTTTATTCCCGTCTATGGGAGTTTTCTTCAGCTTCTACTGGGAAGCTTATTGGGCATGGCCAGAGTTTTAAAATGGGCTGGGGACACAGTTAAAATACAGCCATTGGAATGCCTCAGAGACTTGCAAGTGCTTTAAAAGTCCTAAACAGAGTCCTGATGTGGGTAGGAGAGATTTTTTCCTGGATGAATGACCTCGTAGAAATGTTTTTGATAAGTTGCTTTTCATGTGTGTGTGATAGTTTCTGGACAAGTGTTCTTTCAAGAGCAGAGTGTCAGTTTATGCATTTGAATAGTACTGAGGCTACAGCCAAAAAGATGCCTCTGGTGCATGCCTTGATTTTTGTGGCAGACTAAACAGAACTTGGTCCTGACGAAGGAACGTGATGTTGTTAATGAGTGGACTGTGAATCAAAAATTATTTCTCTCCCTTGCTCTGTTCTTGTCACACCTTTTTTGAGCTGAACACTGCTACTAAGTACAATTCAGGTTAGTTTTGCTCCCTGTGCCCGTGCTGGGCAATAGCTGCCTTGCTGTGGAGGCAGGTTCCTGTGCCTGTCTGCACTCTGCCTCAGGATGGATGAAACTACCCCAGGAGTGTCCCTCCCTCAGTATTTGTGGCATGTGGGAGATTCCTGCAGTGGAGAGCATTAATCAGAGCTGTGGAAACCAATCTGGGGCTTCATCTCCAAGGGTCTGTCAGATGGAGTTTATTTGGGCTGAAAAAGGACTCTGCATGCTCCACAGGGTAATAGGATAAAAGAAAGATACGAAAAGTTCTGTGATTATTTTCACTTAAATTACAAATATTTTTCTTTTACAAAAACAATTGGTACACAAATGCTAATAGAAGTACATGGTTAAATAGTTAAAAAGGTCATTTGTAGCCAGAGCATTGATCTGTCTGCTTGTTTCTCTAGACATAGATGGAATAACGTACAAGTTATTGTATTTAGCTGGGTTCTGTGTTCCCGTCTACATCCTTAAGCCGTAAGCAGGGCTCTTCTGATGGCTCAGTCTCCTTTTTGGTACCTGTTTATCCACATCACCTGATAGTCTGTGTTTCTCGTTGGTCTTTCTCATATTGGATGTAGCTCTTAACTGTCCCGCCCACCGTCGTTAATCTGCAGCCCACTACAGAGAGATATGCTGTGTGCCATCGTGGAGACAGCCAGAAAAATTGGAAATTCACAGACTGTGGACAATAAAATTAAAAAAAAATATTTTGACCCCATATTTGTGGCTTGACACCATTACACTGGACAGGAGCACGCAGGTCCTTGTTGATTTTCAGTGTATTTATGCTTCGGCATGGGCAAGTGTGCTCATTAAGAATTCTCAGTCCCTCCAGAATGTTAACATATCATTAATATGCAAAGGTGCAGATATATGTCTGTTGTTTTCGTAATGCTATTCCATTTATGTAGTGCTAGCAATTGAAGGATCTGAGAGATTCCATTCTCAGCCACAGAAACATCCTAAATAAAACCACCAAGTTGGTGTGGAAGTAGGAGTTCAGGTTCAGATCCCTCTCTGTTAACCAGCTGTTGAGTCCACCTCAAATGTCTCTACATGTGCTTCACCATCTCAGGTACCCTCTTGCCATTGCTGACAGTTTGCCATTGAAGCCCTCTCCTCCTCCCATTACACTGGAGTCCTCTGAGACCCTGCAGCTAGCGTTGAGAAGGCAAACAGGGGGCTTCATCTCCTCCCCCGAGCTTTTTCTCCAGAAGCATCATTTGCTTTGGGTGAGATTTGGGTGGTTTTACTCAATAGGACCCTTGCGAGACTAAAGGGATCTTTAAGCCTGATCTGCCAGTATTGGTGATAGAGAACAGAGTTTTCCTTTGCCTCTTGACTTGACTGAATTGATGAGTGGATACATGTACTTAAAATTTACGTACTGCTGGTTGAAGGTGCCAAGCTAATGGTCTCATGGGCTGTAAGGATCTTTGTTATCCACAAAAAAGGTGGAAACATGGGTCAGAGAAAGGTATCCTAGAAGTTCTCTTAACAGTCCAGATCCCACGAACATCAGTGGACAGGCACATGCTGCTTTAAATGTCTTAATCTTAACCTGAATAAACTGCTTTGGAAGGTGAATGGCTTGTTAACCTGTATGAGTCCTGTGTTTCTTCCTCAGACAGCCCAAAACCGCAGGCACTCCACAAGTGTGGAGTCATGGCCGATGGATGGGATACATGTTAATGTGACGCCTTCCGTAGGGCTGTGGTGGAAAACTGTATTTCTGATATTGGCACTTAAAAAAAAAAAAAATCTTATGAGGAATGGTATGAACAGCTGAAGTAGGAGGAGTGAACAGGATCTTGACTTAGAAGCTGCTATTTCAGGAAGAAAGAGTACTTGCTTGTGAGGATGGATCCAGCAGCAGTGCTTTCCACTTGTGATTCTGTTCTCTATAAAGGTTTAGAAATAACAAGGGAGTCCTCTGTGATTACGGTGCACGTTAGTGCAGAGGGTTTTACAGGACAGAGATGTCGCAGACCCCCACCTAGTTTTAATTTTGAGCTTAGGCGTGTGAGCACTAGTTTTGAATTTTAGTGTGGAAGTCTAGAATAAAATAATTTTATAATTTATAAAATATAATAACACTACTAATAGGCATTGTGGTAAGTGTAAAAGGGATATCAGTTTACTACTTGAAATATTTCTCTTGTGTTGTGCAGTTTATTGGAGATGCACTTAAGGGTTGGAACTTTTGAGCTATGCCAAGTCAGTCGTCTGGCAGATTTGCTGCAGAGGATAAGGGTCTGCTTGAAGGTAGTGTAAGCATGAAAAATATGAGACCTTGTCTTTATATTTATACCTAAACACATCACAAGGTAGTAGAGGAAAAAAACAGAGAGGATAATATGTTAACTTTGTTCTATACGAGCCACCCTGTGCTTAGAACAGGCTCCATCAGCTCATCTTTTTGTTAGCACATGTTTAAGTCTGGCTTGCTTCATTTTTTGAGGGGGGTTGCTTTGCAAATGCAAGGATCTTGTGATGGGGACAAATAATAGTACTTGTTTCCTAGTCTCTACAAGTGATTCAGGCTCTTCTGAGATGTATCAAAAGGACTGTAGCTTATTCTGAAACAGTCGGCCTTCACATTAAATGGTCCACTCCCCTGTGCAGCCAAGAAACGAGGTGCCAGCCTCACATGAGACAGGAGTCATGTCTTGATGCATAAATCCGTGCTCAAAGTTAATCCCGTGTTTAAATGCATCACTGGAATGCCTGCTGGAGTTTGATGCCTGGATAAGACCGACAAAGAATTGTCAGGACAGCAGGAAAATGGAGTGATGGTTCTTGTCACAGCATTAGAAATACTGTATTGGTGCCAGTGATTCTTGTGAAAAATCAATAAATGCTCTATAATGAGGTATATTTTAAAAAACAAACAAAAAAAAATTTTAAAACCCCCCCAAAAAACATAAACAAATCTGTGGCAAGATTCATAGGTACCCATTTTCCAGAAGAACTCATTGAAGCACAGGAAAGGCAAGTGATCGCCTGTCGCCTTGTGAATCAGAACAACCTGAGGTGCAAGCCAGAAGCCTGCCTTTAGGCACTTTTACTCGAGGAGTAAGACAGCTTGCTCTGAAGGAAGGTGTCTGGCTTCCTGCTTGGAAGGAAATTAAATTAGCATGGCGGTATGTGCTTTGTACATCTGCTGTGTAATATGCTTTGCAAAACGCAGACATCCAGAGCAAGGATGCAGATGCTCTGCTACTTGCAGAAGTTAATGACAATTATCCCAGTCTTTGGCAAATGAAGCCGGGAGGCTCTCGTTTCCACAATCCATCATGCCACCGAAGGCTCGCTGAGTGATACTTCATGACGGGCTGGTGAGAAAAATATACAAACTCATATGCCGGTGTTGCAAATCAATTCCGCAGCAAAGTGGAAATAACTCTTGTACCAATAAGCAGTGAGGCCTATGAAAAAATACCCGTTTTCTGAATTTTCAACGTGCAGATAGCAGGAGAAGCCATCAATCATGTTAGAGAGTTCCATTCCACCGATGTTGTTCTTAAAGACACACTAGATGAAATCGGACAAGACCAGAATATGCAAAAAACGCCCCTCCCCCCCCCCCCTTTTTTTTTTTTTCCTTCACTCCTTTCTAGAGGGTTGGGTATGAGAAGGGACCTTTTTCTTTTTTCCTTTTCTACTTTTTTAAAGCAAACCTGTAGCCTGGCAAAAGCATGTATGTTGGTTAAGTTTACTGTCGAAATGACTAATTAATTGTTTCACAAATGGCTATTAATCATACTTTAATGAGATCTTCTCTTGGCTTTGGTGAAGAGAGATTCTGTGGCAGTTCTCTCTCCTTGGTACCCTGAGCAGGCTAAAAGCATGCACAACTCAATCTTACTGTACCATGGGGTATTCAAAATGGCTCACCAGCTGAAGAGAAGCAAATAGCTGGGGCATTTTAACTGTCCATATTTCACTGTGTAAATTCAGAAGCACTTAATCATTCCTTCGAGCATTCTTTTGTTCCTTTCCATTCTGCTTTGTTATGTGTGTTTGAATCATACCCTGGGCGCTGTGGTTGGAGTTCATCTGCCAGCTAAGCACGTTGGTTCGTGGTTGGACTGGAGGATCTTCAGGGGCTTTTCCAACACACGTGATTCTGTGATTCAGAATTCTGTGATTCAGAACCTGGCACAGGTTGATTCTCTGGTTGAGCTGCTCTGCGTGTCACCAGGGTTTGAGTAGCCACAGTGCTTGTCACAAGGGTTTGGAATAGCCACAGTGCCTGTTGGTGTCTTTTTGCCTCCCTTCCCCCTGAGGCTGCTGCATAACATCAAGCAGTGTTTGGTTGATACTGGCCAGCACCCAGCACAGCATGGTAAACTCTGCCTCTTTGGAAGAGCCACAGCATTTTCCTTTCAAATATTCCATCATTTTATCAGGGTTCTGTGGTTGTTCAGGAGAGAAGTTCCAAACCACTGGAGGTGAGAAGTTCTCTAGATACTGACCATATTCTCCCACATGCCATGACACTTACGACTAGCCTTGGGGCAGATCCCTGGGTGGCATTCTTAAAAAATTTTTGTGTAACCCTAACCAAGAACTGAGACACATTCAGGAGACATAACAATAAGAGCGTGTTAGCCTGAACATCCCAAGGATATTAAAAATTCTTAAAAGCTGTTGTAATTAGCCTGAAGGAGAAGAGGGAGGTGAAGGAGTGGGAGAAAATATCCCCCCGTCTTCCCCATAGATTGGGTGCAATTACTAATAAATTCCGAGAGAGGGTGCGTGAGGTACGGGGATGACAGCAATGTCACCTACAAATACCAGCTTAACCTCATGACCAGTGATGTCACCTTATCGTAAGTCAGCATTACCCAGTACAGCAAAATGATAGTCCTGATCCCTCTCCCAAAGGTGAAGAACATCCCCACAGGCAGGACGTAGCGCATATAAGGATTTAGATAACAGCACCATGAGAACAAATGAACCAACACTGTGACCAGTGACTATATACTGTGACTACTTGTGTGTAGCAAATAAAAGCTGAAAGCTACTAGTTAAGCTCTCGGCATCCATTGACATGCACCTGCGTTGTAGTGTATGCAGTGAACAAAAGGCAAAGAGCATCGTGCATTGGGATGCTTGCATTTTCTTATTGGTAGAGATGCAAAATACTATGAGATAGAAGGAGACTGTGGGCCAGATTGACATCTCAAATAAATTTACATTTTCCTCTTTAACATGAATTAAGTCAGTTTGAATCACTAGAAAGCCTAATGCATTATGCAGCAATTAATTTGTTTTGGAAAAAAACTGAGCGGTAGTGTTATCTTGATCGAGATAACATGAGGCCCAAGCCTGAAGTGATTCTCAAGTAGGCAGTGGAGAACCTGACCCATGGTTGTCTGTATCCAAAGACACTTCCAAAAGTTCAGGTAGGTACTCTGTTAGCTCTGTCTGTAATATTAGTCTGTGGGCTGAGGGGAGTCCTTGTTTTGTGCTGTGCTGTTGGGAGCTACTTGAGAAATTCCGTATTCAGAGGTGTTATGGGGATGTATTAAAAAACATTGACCAATTCTGTTGATAGTCACTAATTAGATTTTTGGAAATGCATCAAACTGCTTATTGAAGGGTGTAAGTCAACCTCTTAGCATTGGAATCGCAGTATGAAAGTTCTTGTAGGTTTATTATTCCTTGGTAGGGTTTCTTTCCGTTTGATCCGAGATGTCTAGGACAGGCTGCAGACACAAGGTGTCAAAGCATGTAGGTTTCTGATCTCATTTGATATAGCAGTATGTACGTTTTCATTAATTTGAATGTCAAGATGGTGGTGAGGAAGCGCTGTTTCCTCCGCTATGTTCACTAATCCGTGTGAAATTAATTTGGTGGGCTCGGTGTCTCACCCTGAAAACTGTTACTGTCACGGCTGATGGAGTCTTTGCTGGACACCTCTTGGGAGAGCCCAGTTGAGGCTGTGGAAGAAGAGTGCTGAGCTGGTCTGGAGGAGGTGGAAGGACATCTCCAAGGCTTGTTTCATGCAGCAAACAGGCAAAGAAAAGTCAGATTGCTGGAAGGTTCTTGCCCTTTACGGGATGCCATGGTGCAGTGGTATTATGTGAAGAGTGCTATGAGCAAGTAGCACCGTAGTAAGAGGTGTGAGGACATATCTTGGTGACTTCTTATCACCACTTTCCGGCCTCCTTGTCCGTCCCATCACTGCCAGTGGTCTTTTCTAGTGCTGGTGGCTGTCATTAATTCAGCCTTAGTGTCAGAGGATAGGAAGGGACCAAGTCTACTCCTTCACTTGTGCTGATGCATGGCACTATTAAGGATAATGTCCGCTAGTTACTCAGGTTTAGCTGGAGTAGGAACTGATGAATAGCTTCTTAAATTGCTCCTACTTAGAGATAGAAAGGGTTGGCTGCTGAAAACACACTCATGTGCCCACACTTCAAGGCCTTCAATGTATTTCAAAACTGTCTGCAAACTGGCCAAATGATCAAACCAACAGCTATGGAATCAGTTTGTTGATGAACAATGTGAAAGCAAAAGAAGAGCTCTGTGTTTCCAGTGGTTTTTACCACTGGCATTTCACATGACCTCTGGTTAGTTCAAGAAGCAAGTTCAAATACATCGGGAAATGGAGAAATATCAGATACAGTTGTCGGATGAAACTCGCTGTCCAATAGATGAAATTTTAATTTACTTTGCTCTTGTCCTTTCCAAACGGTTACCTTTCAGTTTTCCCCACACCAGGATTTTGTAGATGTTAATTTTCTGAGAAAAATGTATTTGTTCTTTAAAGGGTACCACAGTGTGTTTTCTTTCGGCAACAGGCTGATGAAAACAATAAATTATTCAACCCAAGAATATGTAGAATGCTGACTCACTGCTGGTTCCTATTTTTTAGGACTTGTTTTCATTAACTTCTACATTAATAGTCCAAATATGCAGCTGGATTGAAATGTCCTGTGAAATTGCCCTGCTGTCTTCAGATTGGGAAGCCCTCAGCCTCTAGTAACTGTTGTGAGGTGTTGTTCCTTGTTCTGTGAAATAAAATACGGTCTAGATTTGACAAGAAAAGATTAATCTGTAACCACTGGTTGCCACCCCTCTCTCCAAAACAAAAAAAGTACTGCTGCTACAGCCACAGCAAGGGTAGGAGTTGTTATTAAAGAAAGCATCAGAATGACCTTCTCCCAACTGTTGAGCTTTCTCCGCTTCACCTCTTTCATCATGAAAGCCAAGAAATCAGTTCAGAGGACACATGCACCAAGTACACTCTTGAGTAATTCTAGCTTTCTCATTCATAAAGGAAAACTAACACTGCAGGTTATCACCATCAAAATGAATTTGTTTTCACCTTGCATAACCTAGACAGCGTGAAATATGGCTTCTTTGTGCCTTGAAATCAAATACTGCGGTAGGTGAAAACAGATACTCATTGTGCTGATGGGAGTCTTCGGAGCTGCGCAGGTGGGTCAAAGCCTCCCAACACTGTTCACAGGAGAAAACTTCAGTCCTTTGCGTAAAACCCCCTTACTTCAAAATAATTTTTGGAGAAGAGATAGTCAATGCCCATTTGATGTGCAGATGCTGGGTTTGTAACTGCATGGTTTGGGGCCGATGAGTAATCTAATAGTACATGATCAGCATATGTAAAATGCTCTGGCTGCCCAAACGTTCAGCCAGCTTGGTGTGTCTGATGCAGGGCAGCTCCTGAGCCTGGGCAGCTGCACAAGTAGGGTTGGACCTGGTGGCAGAGGGCTCCCATCTGCTCTTAGGTCTTCCTGTGTATTTTAACTTGTGGGTCATAAAACTCTGTATAAAGCACAACGCCATCAGTAGCAGTTGTGGCTACTGCAAAGGGGTGTTACTTCCAGCCTAGCTTCTCCAAGTGGCCTGTAAGAGGCTTAATCTACACCCACGTGCTTTTGGTTTTCCCACTTAGAGTTGAAAGGACTTCAGGGAATGATGTGTTGGTTTTTCAGGTAAGAGATACTTTCTGGATTCCCAGGAGGATCGGTGAGCCAGCACTCGCCACAGAACGAACGTGCCAGATCCCAGACAAAGGCTTCTGTTAATCAGAGTTAATTAGTCAGTGGGTGGGGTGGGGAGAGAGGGGTGGAAGGGATCGAGGCTGTGGTGGCAGGGCTGGGATGGGACGGGGTGGGCCTGGGCTCAGGCAGCAGGGAGGTGGAGGAGGAGGAGACCCGTGAGGACACTGCAGTCGGAGGCACAACCCAGGGGCACCTGTGCCACAGCTGGGAGAAGAGTAAGCAAGGGTCCTGGGAAGGGGGTCTCCTGCCCCTGGGGCCAGCTCTGCTCTCCCCTGCTGTGGTCACCTCTGCAGAGGTTAGGCTTTCTGCCATCTCACCTGGCATCCTATTTGCCTTGGATCGTGGGCTTGTGGGCTTGTATTAACATCTGTAATACTGTTAATGTGCATTTCAAGACCCAAATAAATCACAGAATCATCTCGGTTGGAAAAGGCCTTGAAGATCATCTATCTAATCCAAGCATTAAGACTGACCGTTAAGGATCATGTTTATTGTGACAGCTGCCATCATAGATAACTGGTATTTTGAAGTATTCATCAGCTGTTGTCTTGCTTTCTTCTACTCTGTTTTTCTCTTTTGGTGTTTTGTTTGGGGGTCTGTTTGTTTGTTTGGAGGGGTTTTTTGTTTCAGTTTGGTAAAATTGTAACAAAAATAGGGCTGCAACAAACCCAGAGAATCACAGAATCATCATCAAGGTTGGAAAAGCCCTTGGAGCTCCTCCAGCCCAACCCTGACCCTCCCCCTGACTGTTCCCAACTCCCCCAGATCCCTCAGCGCTGGCTCAGCCCGACTCTTCAACCCCCCAGGGATCCCGGGGACTCCCCCCTGCCCTGGGCAGCCCATTCCAACGCCCAACAGCCCCTTCTGCACAGAAATCCTTCCTCAGAGCCAGCCTGACCCTGCCCTGGGCAGCTTGAGGCCATTCCCTCGGGGCCTGGCGCTGGGGCCTTGGCTCCAGAGACTCATCCCCCCTCTCTGCCCCCTCCTGGCAGGGAGTTGCAGAGGGCCAGGAGGTCTCCCCTCAGCCTCCTCTTCTCCAGACTGAACCCCCCCAGTTCCCCCAGCCGCTCCCCAGCAGACCTGTGCTCCAGACCCTGCCCCAGCTCCGTTGCCCTTCTCTGGACATGTTTGAGCCCTTCAATGGCCCTTTTGGGGTGAGGGGCCCAAAACTGAACCCATGGAGATGATGTAGCCAGATTGCCAGCCCCAAGGCAGATCCTTTACAGGTTTCTAGCTAACCTCTTGTGCAGGACTGCCAGCAGTGGCAGCTTGGTCTTGTTTCCCATTGGAAACTTTTTGCTCGTATCTGATGTGAGTCTTCCTTGCTGCAGTCTAACCCTGTTGGCTTTGATCTTGTTAATAATGACCACTGGAGCAGATGATTCCTTTCACCTTTGCAAAAGTGTTTTCCTTTTGTTAGACTTTTCCCTTTTCTTCAGTGCTTTTAGGTTAAAACAACCCAATGACTTCATTTAGATGGATTTCCTAGACTTGCATCATCCTAGTTGTTTTTGGAGAATTTTCCAGTTCTTTCACATCCGTCTTTGATGTGCTTCAAAGGGGTCACTCTATACCAAGGGTAGCACTACCAGGGTGATGTAGAATTTAAGGAACATCCTCATGGGATCATGTAAACTAAAGACATCCCCATATGGCAGTTTACTATTTTGCAGCAGCATGATCTTGATATTAGTGATCCTTATCTTAGATCTTTTCGTGAAGTCCTGATGCCTACCCAGCCCTTCCCCAATAAGTGTTTGTGCATCTCACTTCACTAATATCTTTTTTGAATGTCAGCCTCCTTTTCCAGTCCCTCTATCTGATAAGTTTGGATTACGTTGAAATCCTATGCTGTCTTTGAATATATAATTTCGCTGTTACAGAATCCGCAGATTTAATTACAAATGGAAGTTGAATGTCCATGCTGTGAATAACTAGAGAGCATGAAACAATACCAGGCGCTTGTAAAACCACTCAAAATAGGTCCTTCCATGTCAGTAGTGAGCTGCTGATTCTTACACCATAACTTTAGCTAACCAGCTAGTTTTATTCCCACCTTTTAGGCAGTTTCAAGACACCGTTTCTTGTTGATATGGTTGTTAAATGAAAGAAATGTGTCAAAAGTCTTATTGAAGTCATTATTTATCAGATGATGTTGCTTTTCTTACCTTCCAGGCCCACTGCCCATCGCTGATAGACATCAGAAGGTTTTGGTGTAGAGCTTTGTTCCTGACAAATCCAAACTGGCTGTGGGGTGGGACCCAGGCTCTGTTTTCACATCTGCTTGATGCTGCTGCAGTGGCAATTTGGCAGTGAAGTGCAGTGTGCTGTGTCTGGTGCAAAAAAAGACGAAGGGGGGTCCTGCCTGAGAGAAACGCAAAATCTTTATGTTAAGATAGATGAGGTGGAAAGCACAATTGGCTTGAAATTAGGGCAACAAGTAGATGAGTTGGTTTTTAGAAAGGCCCTACGCTGACATTTGCTTATATGGCTGAAGTCTGACAACTGAAAAAACTTTAATAAGGAATGTTTGTTCCATAATAAGCTTTTTGAAAATATGTATATTGTCATTTGCTGAAGCAATTTTCTAAAAGATCATTTAAACATGTTACCAAGGTTTTCTGGGAGTTGGGCAGTATCAGAGGTGCTTGCGGTTTGAGCAGCTGCCAGTATTTTCCTGTGATTTTTGGTCTGTGCCGTGACCCTTGTTTCTCTGTCATAGACTAGAGCGTTTCAGCAGTGGACCAGGTAGTCTCCCAATGTTTTGCATTTGTCAAAACAATCGTAAAACATGTCTTTGTTGTTCAGTTCAGTCTGATTGACTTCTCAGTTTCAAAATGTGTTTCGTGCAGCTCTGATATTGGAGCAGATAAGTGATAAACCCTGTGTTTTTTCTGAGCAGTACTTTGCTTAAAACCTTTTTTTTTTTTTTTTTTTTTAATCTACATGTCAATGTTTTTACTTAATGCTTTAAAAAAGAGATTTTTTTTTTTAATTATGTCTTAATAATTACCTTATCTCAGATTATACCAAACACAATTCAGGTTCCTTTGTTTGTTTTGGGTTACTCTGTGCTGATCCTCCCTGAAGGTGAGTATTGGTTTAAGGCACGCTGTGGGCTAATGCAGGCGGGGAGGTTGCTTAGAGGGGTTAGCCCATCCTTCATGATAGGAGCAAAGAGGGCTTTTGGTTTGGGTTTTTTTTTCTGTGCTTGCTAACAGAAAACATGTAGGTGGTGTTCCCCAAATCCATCCTTAGTGTCTCCTTTGGCTGTGGAGTTTACACAAAAGCGACAGATTCTCCCCTGTGTTTAATCTTATTTGTGCTGTCCTAGGAGTCTTGTTGTACACACTTTTTATCTGGGCTGTGTGTTTCTTATTTCTCCTCAGGGATGATTGTGTTCTTTTCTAACACAGCTAAACATGGAAACATTTCCATATATTTAGTGGGTCCTGGGAATTTTCCTTTTAGATTTGAAAAAACAGCAAGCTGACAAGCTTCTTCTTGGCGTGACACAGCATGTGTTAATCTATGTCGTTTCCAAGCTACTTTGTTCATAGTTAATTTGTTAAATTCTTTGTGAGAACAGACATGTTCCCCACTGAGCAATCAGCACAGCTGCAAGAAGCGGCAGTGGCCAAGCAGAGCCCCCTGTGCGCTCTGTGTTCAGAGCTGGGATGGGAAGTCAGGGTCGGGGCAGCCTCCTCACGACACACAGCGGCTTTGGGGTCGCCTTTGTACCCGGGCTGATGGGAATGCCGGCCGCTGCACCCTCGGCCCTGTGCTGCAACGGTCACCCCGTACAAGGGAGAAAAGAATGGTGCTTTTAGTCACCTTTCTTCTCCTCAAGGTCTGTGATGTTAGTTACGTGCTTTTTAGCACAACTTCGGCTCAGGCTGCCTGTGACACTGTGCAGTTTCACTGTACTAGATTTGCAGTGTACTCCCCAAAAGAGTAAGTGAAACACTGCTGGTGAAGAGAGATCAAATAGTGTTACTTAGCAAAAAAAAAAAAAAAAAAAGAGAGAGAAATTAAGTCATAGCTCTAACTTAACTTTGGTGTCCACAAACTGCATTCCTATAGAGTATCCCTTAAGGTGGTAGCACCATAAGATCCCTCAAAATATTAAGAAAAAAACCCTGCGGATCCCAGCTGTTAATCCTAGAAGTTTCAGTTGATCTTTCTCAATTTTGTGAGGCTCTGAATTTTAACTGTTCTGTCACTGAAAGTCAGGCCGCCTCAAAATACCCCAGGCTGCATATCAACCACTTGTGTAAATGCTGGGGGAAGCAAGAGAGATTAGACCCTTTGTGTTTATCCCTGTTTTTATGGATGGCCTTTGAAAGACCATTGATATGAAAATGCCACTCGACAAAGAGCCTGTGGGCACTTCCCAGTTCGTGTATCCTCACGTATTTCTGTGAAAGATTAGGAGGAACACACCACTACAAGTAGGGCATGTTGTACAACTGTGACTCATTAATCTAGAGGCGTACTCAAATGTCTGTTTATGCGTATGAAAATTAAAAATTGCTTGTTTTCTGTTTCAGAAGCCTGTTCTGTTGCAAGAATCTGAAGAGTCTTTTAGTGCAGCTGTCTGAGCTCATAACTGAGTCTGCAAGGTTAAGGAGCACCCTTTTTAGCGAAGGGCAGATGGTCACCCTCCAGTGCAGTGCTGGAGGCTGGGGAAGCACCTTTCCTGAGGGTTGGTTGCCGCGGTGGCAGTCTCTGTGATTCAGATCTAAAGACGGACAGTGCTGTGTCAGTGCCACCATCAGTAAGATTCACGGCTCACAGAGTGCTGGAGAAACAGGCTGGCTGGACAGATACTAGCATTTGAAGGGATATTTAGACATCCCACATCAGAGGATTTAATTTCAGCTTGTTAGCTGCTTTTCTACACCTTTGCTATGTCCAGGAAGACTGGTTGACCATGAGTTGACCTGCAGGATGCTTTTGTTCTTTATTACACAGCTGCATGAGCTGTGTAAGTTTATGAACCTGGTTCTGCCAACAGGAAAAGATTCAGACAAGGTCCAAAGTGTGCGGAGCTGGCTGTGCCTCACAGAACTAAATGGTTGAAAGAACAAGGAAGGAGGAGCAGGTCGTTTTCTGGAGGGTTCAGTTCCTCCTTCCCCCCCTGTCATGAGGCGGTGTTTTGAAAGCACTCAGCTCCCTACAGTTCACATGGAGAATAGGGAGAATAAGGAGAGCTCTTGGGAGTCAAGCTTTCTTAAAAAGCTGTCCTCCTAATATAGACACAGGAGAAATTTTTTATGCGGTTACTACTGTCTTCTGTTGCTTGGGGTAGAGAGAGGAAAGGAGAATGCCTCAGACACATACATGCTGCTCTTTCTACCCTTTTGTGATTTGCCCGAGTGCTATATGAGCGGCTGGTTTTTCATTGTATGGCAGTAAGGACTCAGTGATTCACCACTGCCCTTCCTGAAGTTATTTTCCACAGGCAGTCCTTGTTAACCAAGAATCGTTCTAGGACCCAGGGTTGAGAGTGTGAACAGATCTCTTGGGTTGCCCACTCCATGCGAGGTTCCTGTGAGCACTTGATGGGCAGCCCCTCATGGCTGGGTGCCCAGCAGTGGTGAGGGCTCATTGATGCTTGCAGGCTGTCCAGGTCTGTGAGATGACTTCTGAAAAGCAAGTGATGATAAAACACCACTGTTGGGGAATGGGGTTTTTTGTTTTTTTATTGCATGAGATGTTGCCTTCTCTGTAAGTAGCAACAGGATTGTCAAGTCCATGCTAAACACTGATGTGAACCACAGAAACCATATTGCAATGATTTATTTGGGTTGTTAGCGCTAGAACTGCAGCTCAGAACACTTATCACTTTCAGCAGTAAACCATTTTAAGCCACTCATCTCAGGCCAAGTCCCCCATCTGGAGAAGAACAGCTAAGCTGTGCTGTATTATGTCCCACTTGGCCTTCAAGGGCCTCCAGTCTTCCTTTTGAGTGGGACTGGCTATCTGGAAGATGACATTCAAAGATCAGAATGACAGAGCTCATTCATCATTTATTTCCCAGCGTGGCCGTGGAGAGCTTGATAGAGGAGTTGCTTTTTACCCCTCTCTAGGGATAGCGTGCTCACCTTCACAGCCTGCGTCCATTGAGAACCCACCACATTTTTATGGAGGACTTGGTGAATGCCAGAGTAGCTACTGGCTGAGGGCCAAAGGGATCAAGCCCACCCGACTTACAGGTCCTTCAGCATGAAAGCATTCCATCTTTTTGCAGAATTTGGATATCAAAGCCTGCCCAGTGATGCTGTGAGCTTAGAGACATGTTGCTTGGCCCAAGCATTTCTGATGAGCTGTCTGCATCTTCTGTGAGCTAGAAATTGAAAGCCTGTCTCCATTAGTGGAGACAGCATGGAGTAAACAGCTGTCAGCCTCTACACTAACTACATCTGCATTCCTGAGAAACCCAGAGACAGAAATAAGTGTGTACTCATTTGATAATAACCACAATAATGCACTGGGATTACCTGGGCTTGCTTTTCTTTTTCTTTTCCTCCCCCACCACCCCCACCCTCGCCTCTTTCTGGCTGGGAGGGAGAAGGGGGAGTTTGTTATAAAAAGGTCAAACACATAACTTTGCAGCTTTCAGCCGTCTCTATTCTTTTCTTTTGCAATTCTTCTCTCTGATTAAACTTCCAGATAAGTCTAGGCACTGTTGCCCAGCCCTTCACATTTAATGATTTTATGCATCACTTGCTCTTGGCACTGCTCACAGGCCTGCCATCTCCACTGCAGCCTGTGATCTTCTCCTCTAAGTGTTTGACATCCACCAGCATTTCTCTTTTGCTCTGAGATGCCTTTTTTTCTTGCGAAGTCTGGAGAGGGAAAATGATGGCGGACAACCCTGAGACGAATTACCTAATACCCAAGGATTTTCTTTCTCAGCTCTCCTAATGGAAGGAAATTCTTCCCTTCCTATTTACCTTTCTCTTATAAAAAAGAAAACGGAAAAATCCGGATTCAGATCCCTGCCCCACAGCTGAATCAGTTTAAATGATTAGGAAAATGAACATGCGGCCTTCTTCAGAGGATACTATATGGAGAGCAGGCTGGTTAGGCCAAAGAATTTTTTTTCCTGGGTTTTTTTGGTTGGATTTTTTTCCTTTTTGTAACTCAGAATATGCAGCTTCTATCCTGTTACTCAGTGGGGTTTATCAGAGAGATGCGTAGGCTCAAGAAAGGAGTGAGGAAGGTGAAGAGAGAACAGCTGTTTATTATGTCACCTGAGGAAAATCAGATGATAGCAAGACTTTGGTCTCTTTAAGTGGAGGTGGTTTTAAAAAAAGAAAGAAAAAAAATTATGCATGTTTACCTTTTTGAACTTATCTCTGTTGAATTTTGTAGATGTAAATAAATGTATTGAAGTGTTTAGACACAATATGTCAAGGGTCATTCACAGTAAACACAGACACAGTATAGTAAACCCCGGTTTAGGAATTTGTTAAAACACCATTGGTTGATGCCTGTGTGTGCAAAATAATTCGGTATTTCTGATCTCTGTACTCTTCCCTTAACCTTGTTAGTTGGTTGCTGTGGAAGATGGGGTACTGATCTAAATGAGGCTTGGGGTTTGATGCAGTACATCTGTTCCTATAATCTAACCAGAAGAAACTGTCTTTCGTGTGTGCCCAGAGCCAGAGGAATGAGGGTTTGTGGTATAAAGTTGCAATTCCAGTATCAGTACAGTGGAAATGATGGAATGTTTGCATACTTATTTTCACTGTAAGAAATTCAACTGGCAGTTAGCAACAAGGCAGCCTGTAAGAAGAGCAGAAAGTCTAACAGGTGTTGTTTTGTATCTTCTGATGATATTTAAGACAGATCATAGCTCCACTTTGACGTGCTAAAGTACTAGATACAGTAAAGGATTCAGCAGGTTAAACAGAACAGAGTGGATTATGCCAAATGATGGTTTTTGTATGGTTCTGACGATGAAAACAACTTTCAGCTGGGCACCTGAAATAGGCTTGAGGACTCTAACTGAGGGTCAGATGCTTGCAAGACATCTTAATTGTCCACACTAGTTGGATTTTCGGGTTCCAGTTAATTAATTCCATGTGCTTTTCAATCAGTAAAGAGGTGGGCACATCTGGCTTTTGCACAAAGGGACTATTACCACTAATGCCACAGTGGCAAAAAAATGCCTGCTCGACGGGGGGAATCCGCAGGGTGTGTAAGATGCTTTCAAACTCATCCAGTTTTTTGGCCCCATTATCTGTGTGTACGTATGTATAGGAACAGCACAGAAGGAAATGCAGACAGGTGTTTGTAAACCATGTGAGAAGTCTTCTAAATCACTGAGGGTCATGAGTTACTGCAACTGTCATGCTGGGTGTTTACCTCCCTTTCTGATGCTCATGTCCCCCAGACTACTCGTGGTGGTTCTTATGTGCGTAAGCTAAAAAAAATGCACCACGGTACTATTTTATTGTTGGAGAAGACTTTATAGGGCAGATTATGTGCCATAGGCCTTCCCTAGTCATGTGCTGCTGGCTGCTGCAGGGACAGAATAAGAGTAAATGCTGAGTTACCTTTGGGGAATGTGCTGTTAACAAGTACAGACAAACAAACTCTTTATTGCCTGGGTGGTGAAATGTTGGTTTCTCCATTAAAGGTATTATGTTTGAAAACCACTATCATCGTCATTACCTGCATACCAGGATTTGTCTTCAGGGTCCTATTTGGGAACCAGTGATATCATGAACATACAAAACTCTAGTCTCCACTGTTTTGGGTAGCTGTGGTGTCTTTTATTGCAGCAACAGCAGAATATAAAACATGGGCCATGGCAAGTAAAGAAAGAGGAAACTGACCTTGAATTTTTTAAAAATAGTGTTTAAAATGTGTTTTATGGAAGAAAGGCTAGGCACTATGCAGTTGAGGTCTTAAATAGTTGCTATGATGATATGATTTGCATTGAAAGAGATTTCTACCACTTGGAAATAATTAACATTTACTAAATAATATTGGAATTAAGAGTATGACTTTCAGAGGGCACCAGTTCATCAACATTATGCACTCTGTCTTCTCTGTGGAGTTTGTAATAGCAATTACTACAGTAGTTCATTGCCCTTTGTAATATAATCTCTTTCTGTCTCTGTGGGGATTACAGCAGCTCCAAGTGTAGGAGAATCCCATTCATAGATGCTGTGAACTCTAGGGGTTGCTTTCTGGAGTTTACAGGAGCAAAAAGCACAAACACAGCTTCCTCAGGACCACCACCAACTCGTTTTGTCTTTGTTTTTTCTGTTTGTTCTGATCTCCGAAATGGGACTTCTGTGAGGGCTGTGAACTGAGAGGGCCAGCAGCCTGGGTGCCTGATCTCATACCTTTTGCACCGGGGTTACAAGCAGGAAGGGGAGTGCTGAGATCCCTAAAGACTGAGTCAGCTCTTCAGAGTTAATCTGGATGGTGAGGAGATAACGGGTGTTAAAATCTTCCTCTCCAGGACTGGCATGAAGTTTCCAGCTTTTGCAGGTCAGACTGTAAACTGCTCTCCCTCACTAGTAACCTTCTATTCAATCTGCATTGTTAGGTTTGTGCAGGCAAACTATTGCTTAGCAACACAAAAAGTAAACCCGGGCATTTAAAATACATTACCTGGAGTCACTTTAACTAAATGAGCGTTTCAAAGCTTCAGTCCATTGCTTGTCATTCAAGGTCGTTAGACTTAAGAGCTAAAGGTGACTTAATGTTCCATTTGACAAAATGTATATAGCTTGACTTATTTTTTTGTCTAGAATGGAGATTTTAATCAAAGGACTTGCTTCATATGGTCTTAACTGGCTTTTTTTTAGTTGTAAAAAAACCCAGTTTTACTTACTATGCAAGGACTACTGAGAACCATCTGCTTAGGAGAGGCCACAGGTGGTATTTAAAATGGTTTCAAAGAGTTCCCAAATCTTGCTGTGGCACCTTTCAGAAATACACGTGTAACTTCTGCCAAGGCGTGGAGATTCATTTTTCTTTTTCCTCCCTGAGAGAAGGTCACTTTTTCTTGGAATAGATCCCATCTCCCAGACGTGTATTAAAGGCATATTTAAACATTTAGCTTTGGGCTGTGGATCAGCCTTTTGTAGTTCCCTGTTGTGCCAGGATAATGGTTCATGTAGCTAGAGTTGTGGAACTCTATGTGCGGATTTTGCCCTTGTGATTATAGATCAGATTAGCAAATTCCAAAGGATTAAAGTTATTTTCTTTGGCCCTTTGCCAAGTAAGTTAATTAGCTGATTTTCTTGAGATCATGACCTGACGCAGAACTCTACTGCCCAGTTGTTAAATTTCCAGTCTGGTAAATGAATCCCTCCATTTTCGTTTGCCATTGCATTTTCATGGATGATATGATACGTGAACCTTACACACACACACACACACACACACACACACCCCCATCATCATAGGGAATAGAAGCAGTTTTATGTTTCCCAGGCACTGGGATCTATATAGCGGTAAAATTTGAAATCAATTTTGTGTAAACAGGACATGGACTTTGAGCAGGTTAGACTTTCTGACAAAAGGAAACATATTGTGACTTCTTTCCAAACTTGTACACCGTGTACAACCTGTACACCATGTGGCACAGCACTCTTTAACAAATAGAGAGCTTTAAACCTTGCCTTGAACTCTTAAGTTTAATGTCCCTTACTCCCTGAAGAGCTTTATTTTAATAAATGGTAATTCTAGTATAGCAATGATTCATTGAAAAGTGGGTAAAAGATGGATAAGGTAAAAGTTGTACTATTTAATGTTGGAACCTTGAGCCTGACTCTAATCTTTGCGAGTAACACTGGCAAAATTTACTGACCAGTATTCACTAAAACTGTCTTTTCTGTGACAGACCCTGCAGTGTTTGCAGGCAAGATATTTTGTTTTTTAGGAAAAAAAAAAAAAAGGTGTGAGAGAAGTTCATCTGTACTTTGAGGAGGTTTTCATCCCCTGATAACTTATCATAAACAATATTATGTAGATGGCAAGTGTCTCTTCTTTGTGTTCAGTCATCTGACCTCCTACGCACTACTCTAAAGCATGGAAGAACCTGTGATTAACCAATTAACCAATTTCCAGCCTACCTAGAAATATCACTCATTAAAAGAAAGGATGTTTCTTCATTCACTGGACATTGATTTATTTTCATTGACACAGAAGACTAAAACAGTATCATGTTTTACTTCTAAGTGTATACTCTTAACCCCCACTTAAGTGTGTTGCTGCTTAAATCAAGCACAATGTGACTGATAAGAGGGCTCCTATTGTACCTCCCTCAGCTGGTCTTAACGGTAGTTATACCAAATGCCTTGTAAAAAGCAATTTGTAGTGCTTTCTGCTGGGGTGCTAAACAACCAGGCTAAGAAAAGACACCTTTTTTTTACAGTCCAGGCTGCAGGAAATAAGTCTCCATTGATTTTTTTCCTTTGAAGGCTGTGGATACTTTAAGCAATGTGTGAAATGCCTACACTACTGAAGTGAAAAATTTTACTAAAGTTGGGACTAATACTGTCTGGCTTTAGCAGAGGTGTAGTGCAACATGAGATCTCACACTAAAAACCTAATGCAATCTGACCTTCCTTTTATTGCTTTTGTAAGTCATGTGGTACTGTTCGTCTTTTGAAAATGGAGAAACTTAAGCCCTAAAATTCAGTTCCTCACACAAATTCTCAGTGAAAATAAATTTTAAGTTAATCCTTCATTTATGAAAGAAGGTGTAAAACCTGAATTTGTGGGTTTTTATTGAAAGTAACCAGAAAGAATGTAAATATGGTTGCAACAGATTTTTTTAATATAAACTCGTGTGAATAATTGTGGGAAGTATTTTGAATTATTTACCTGGTTGTAGCTCAGAGATGTATGTCTGGATTTCAACCTTTGCACTTACAGAATAAGAGAAGATTAGGCGCTCTCTCCCGATCAGTAACTCATGCTGCAGCAGGCAACTGTCTGGTTGAAAACCTTTATTGCCCTTGTGCTGAATTACACTCTGTCCCTTTTGAATAAATGCCATATCGAATAAATGCTGTAGTATTTTTAGTGAAGAAAGACAAACTTGTCCTTGGAACTTCAATGAATCTTTTGTGCACTGGCAGGTTTGCTTCACCATTTGAAGTCCGTAAGAGGGCTTCAGACCACTTCTGCAGTTGCTTGACTTAGTGGTTTCACTTCAGGCTCTTAGCTGAGAAGAGCATAACAGAATCACAGAATCATCTAGGTTGGAAAGGACCCTGGAGATCATCTAGTCCAACCATTCTCCTAGCACAGTTCCCACCTACAGCATATCCTTAAGCTCTGATTTGACCCTACTCTTGAAGACCTCCAGGGATGGGGACTCCACCACCTCCCTGGGCAGCCCATTCCAACGCCCAACAACCCCTTCTGGAAAGAAATGCTTCCTAATATCTAGTCTGAACTTTCCCTGGCGCAACTTGAGGCCATTCCCTCTTGTCTTGTCGCTTTCTACTAGGCTAAAGAGGCTCAAGCCCAGCTCTCTGCAGCTTCCTTTCAGGTAGTTGTAGAGGGTGATAAGGTCTCCCCTCATCCTCCTCTTCTCCACACTAAACAATTCCAGTTCCCTCAGCTGCTCCTCATAGGACATGTGTTCCAGACCCTGCACCAGCTTTGTAGCCCTTCTCTGGACATGTTCGAGTAACTCTGTGACCTTTTTGTAGTGAGGGGCCCAAAACTGAACACAGTAATCAAGGTGCAGCCTCCCCAGTGCCAAGTACAGGGCTCAGATCCCTTCCCTGTCCCTGCTGGCCACGCCAGTGCTGACACAAGCCAGGATGCCGTTGCCCTCCTTGGCCCCCTGGGCACACTCTGGCTCATTCTCACCCCCCCAGTCCCTCTCTGACCGGCAGCTCTCCAGCCACTCCTCCCCAGGCCTGTAGCCCTGCTGGGGGTTGTTGTGGCCCAAGGGCAGCCCCCGGCATTTGCCCTCAGTGAAACTCCCCCAGTTGGGCTCAGCCCATGGCTCCAGCCTGGCCAGGTCTCTCTGCAGAGCCTCCCTGCCCTCGAGCAGATCAACACTCCCACCCAGCTGGGTGTCATCTGCAAACTGACTGAGGGGGCACTCGATCCCCTCGTCCAGATCATCAGTAAAGATGTTAAACAGGAGCGGCCCCAACACCCAGCCCTGGGGGACACCTCTCCTGACCGGCCCCAACTGGATTTAACTCCCTTCACCACAGCTCTCTGGGCCCGGCCATCAGCCAGTTTTTTACCCAGCAACGCGTGTGCCCATCCAAGCCTCCAGCAGCCAATTTTTGCCAGGAGAATGCTGTGGGAAATGGTGTCAAAAGCCTTGCTAAAGTCATGGTAAACTACACCCACAGCCTTTCCCTCATCCAATAAGCAGGTCGCTCTGTCATAGAAGGAGATCAGGTTTGTCAGGCAGGACCTGCCTTTCATAACCCCATGCTGACTGGGCCTGAGATCTGGTTGTCCCTCATCTGTTGTATGATGGGGTTTAGGATGAGCTGCTCCATCAGCTTCCCGGGCACTGAAGTCAAGCTGACAGGCCTGTAATTTCCTGGATCATCCTTCCTCCCCTTCTTATAGATGGGCGTCACACTGGCCAATTTCCAATCAGTCGGGACCTCCCCGGTCAGGCAGGACTGCTCGTAAATGATAGAAAGTGGCCTGGTGCGCACCCCAGCCAGCTCCTTCAGCACTCTCAGGTGTATCCCATCCGGTCCCATAGACTTGTGTGTGTCTGTGTGATGCAGCAGGTCACTGACTGTCTCCTGGATTGCAGGGGGGTCGTTCTGCCAGTCTCTGTATTCTGGCTGTGGAGGCTGGATTTCATCAATACAACTAACCTTGCTATTAAAGACTGAGGCAAAGAAGGCATTAAGCACCTCAGCCTTCTCCTCATCACTTGTTACCAAATTTCCTCCTGTATTTAGCATAATAATCTCATAAGCAGAGAATCAAATCTGGTTTTCACATTGCAGTTATCTGGGTGGTCTTTCTTTAACAGAGGAAAGTCCATGTAATATTTAATTTAGATTAAATTCCGTACTGGCAGTGTCCATCAACTGATTCTTGCTACTCTGCTGAAGTGAGGCTGGTGCTGTCGGATCCTGAACACTGGGCAAGCAGTGAGTTAAAAGAACGGATTGCCACCTACAGATGTGAGGTCTTGGTGAGCAGGACTGTAACACGAGGTTAGAGACACTGAAGTTTCCTCCTAAGGAGAAGCTGTAACTGTAGGAGTGAAGAACAAATTAGACTTAAATAACTGGGTCTTGACTGGAGTATCTAAACAGGGTCTTTTGCCTAGGATGGATGTTCTTACAGATACTGTATTGCATATTTACGTAAGAAACCTGTGTCTATTCCAGGTTTACTTTTATGGATGAGATGTTTCAAATAAGTGTTTCTTGTTACTTTTTTTAGGCATTTTCATAATTAACACAGAGTAGATCCTTAGACTTTATTAATAGCATTTCATAAGAAACCTGAAAAGCAGGTATTTCCTTCACTAAAAATAAGTCTGTCCCAATAACGTCAGGGCTGATTATTTCCCTTGCTGTGGTGCACCATTGTATGACATTTACTATTTGAGTTGCTTTGCATCCTGACTCATGCAAGGATGGCCCAGAATGAAACGAACAGAGAAACTCTTCTCGTTTTCTTCCTTATCGTTCCCCATTGAATGAAGCGCTAGCAAGAAATAAGGCCTTTTCCCGGGGGTGGTAAGAATGGTCATTTTTCAATGTGCTCCACAACGTAGAAGAAATTATCCAGGAAAGCAGAGGCTTTTCTTTTTACTAGATCATGTCACAATATTTACTGGAGATGATAATGTCACCCAGGGGAAGCTGACAACAACTTGAACATTAAATGCGGCAGTCGGGAGATCCCAGACTGTCACATTATGCTGACAACATGAAAGCTTCGGTCACGTTGTTTGAGAGAACTAGATTTTTGAATTGAACTCGATCATCCGAAGGCTCCCTCTGACCTTGGCTCTTTCTAACCAGACTGAATGTCTTGGTAATTTAATTGTCAATGGCAGATGAACATACTTCTCCACATAGGCCTCTGTGTGTATCTTAATATCAAAAGCGAGATTTGCAGCGAGGGGTTATCACTTATTTGTTGGAGTAATAGAATTAATTATGTGTACTTGGATCCCTGCAGCCACAGCAACTGTGTCAGCAAGTCCAGTAAAATGTGCTACTTCTCTCCAGAAGCTCTTCTTCTCTGAGCTGGTCAACCGCTTCAGTTTGCCTTTCCTACCTGTTTCTTGGTCCTGCAGGACTGGTAGATGTAGATGGTGGCTAGTGCAGCAGCAGCAGCAGTGAGTATTTGCTGGAGTAGAAGCTGACTTTCTGAAGCAAGAGCAGCAGGGCAGTTCTCAGCCCTGGATAGCACACACCGGTTGAGCTCGTCCATCACAGTTCATGTAGTTCTGGAATGTGGGATTCTGTGACCAAGCATAATCCCTCTTTACACATAGCTGAGGGACACCTTTTTTCTCCTTTTTATTTATATTCAGGAGAGCTAATGCCTAATGGATTGGCAATTCCGATTAGGAAACTTTTGACCGTATGTCTTTGTGGCTTGATGCTGGATTATTATATTAGCCCATTTTTCCTGTGATCACCACGTGATTAGCATTAAAAACTTGAGTTGGGCAGAAAGTTTTCAGTAATCAAATCGTTTTCTTCTGTGAAGAAAGAACTTTATTTTCTTCTAGCAGTAATGAATGTAAAAAAGGGTCTGAGGCTTAAAATCCAGAATTTGCTTAGTATTACTTATTTCCATAGATTTATAGAATATGGCAGACTCTGCAGTGGTTTGAAATAAAAAAAGCCAAACAAACCCTGTTTTAATTTGATTCCTTTTATCCTATAAACATTTTTTGGATCCAAATTCAGCTTTCAAGCTCTGTAAATCTTACAGCATGTAAATCAGATCATATATAGAACTCAAGTAGCACTTAAAACTTTGGCATGGGTTTGGATCTCAAGCCTCCGAAAGGTTGGGATTAACTAAATTTGAGGGCTGGATTAGGACCTTCTCTGCTTTTTCACACATGTGCATTGTAAGGACAAATTTAGGATGTAAGTTTAATCAAAGAGAATTGAACCCAGGACTTGAGAAAAAAGACTTAGCCACCTAAAATTAGTTTAAAATACATTTCGATAAGTAGTCCTTTGCCTTTAGCAACTTCCATCCAACAACTGTTACTCCTCTCTCACTGCTGCTAGAGCAGCCTGGAGATAAACTCTGCTGTCTCCACTGCCTTTCCCAGCACACACACTGCAAACAGCAAGTGGAAATCAGCACCGTAAACACACATTCTTTGTCCACTAGCTAAAATCATGTCAACAACATTGCACGGTGTTTTTAACTCAAGTATTACCGAAAATGAGAGAGGGGGGACACACACACACATACACATGACTTTTCATAGTCACTTTGTCATTGAAAAGGGAAAATAATTACTGGAAAAATAATATTTTCACGGACAGTGCAGGGTAATTAGTTTCCCAGGGAGAAGATATTGGTAGCAAGGGGCTTTACACAGGGAGTCTTTGTCATTTTATGGATGCTCATCTATCAACTGTCAGGTTGTTTCAAAAGAACTCTGGTCATAATGTTTTCCCTCTGTACCTTTCCCATCATGGTGGCCCAAATTTGCCTGAATAACCATCAGTCTTCCTGTTTGCCTAGTCTGGGCATTTACAATGAGCCAGGGGGTAGCAGTGTTGCTGTGGCTGCACAGCATGGGGGTTTTGTCAGGGAGAGCATCTAGCATGTTATCACGGCTTCGCTGCAGAGGATGGGCTGGCTGGACATGCTTCACTTCTTCAGGCAAGGTGGGCTTCACAAGTTGAGTGGGACTTCCCTGGGCAGAAAAAAGAGGAGAAGGCCTGAACTTGCTTCTGTTGTGGGAGAATGTCCTCCTCAGTTTGAGTATGTTGATTAACAATGTGCCACGTTTGTATTAGTCTTTCCCACATCGCTTTTGGGGCATCTTTCCTAAGACACAATTATTCTTTAGCTGTGACACTGGAATTAATGTGAAGAAACATTAAATTTCCGGATCTGGATGTCTTAAAGGATGCAGGTGCCTCGACGCTGACAGATGTAAAAATATTCACTTCTTCTTGTAGAGGTGGCCTCACCTGTAAAGGGACAAAGAAATGGGTTTTGACTAAAACCTGAGGAAGTTTGGCGTTGTGGAAGCAATAGCTGAAGGTCTGCCGTACCTCCCCTGTTTTGCCTTCCACAGGAGGCTCTTGCCTGGCAGAGCGTTGCTCACCTGCAGCCCTGCTCCTCTGGCAGCTGCTGAGCGCAGACAGCTGACGTGATGCAGAGAAGGGGGAATTTTTCAACGGAGTATTTACCCATTTTCAGGATTGTACTGTGGTTGCTCACTGGAGTCCCCTTTCTGGGCAAGAATGGTTTTGTTTGGGTTTAGAACAAAACAATTTTACTGTCTTACTGCTTTCTTCGTGTGTAGCCTCATTTTAAAGGTAGTAGTAGAGGCAAGAGCTGCACTAGGTATAACTGGGTTGTAACTGAACACAGATGCATGCCACCATCATGAGGAGCCTTTTGAGCTTCACCTTTTCTAGAAAAAAAGCAGGGAGGTGATTGGAGATGGGTCTTAGAACAACATCAGCAAGGGAGCATACCAGGAAAAGCGTGTGTGCCTGCACAGAGAGTGGAGGCACAAGCACAGTGCACGTGTCCGAGTAAGGCCTTGGCAGGCTCACATACTCTTCCTTATCTAGCCTGGGAAATCTTTCTTCCCAACACTTTTCTTGAACTAGTCCTTGATCCCTGTTGTACCTGAAATACCCCAATCTCCCTTTCGCTCTTCGTTTTTTTTTCCTGATTTATGGCGCATAAAAACACTTAACTCTGCAGAGGGTAGGCTGCTATTTTCAGGGCAGTAGGCAGTTTCTGGCAGAGAAACTAGCTTGCTTTTAGTCATGTATATAAATACACCCATTGATGGTAAAGGAGATGTTTGTGAGCATTTAATATTTAACGTTAAAGACAAAATTCTGGTCCTTAATGTTAAGGGTGTAGTGTGTATTGACAAGGCAAGGTTTAGCACACGTCCCCTTTCTTCCTTTCTCTTTTTGGGACAGCTCAGATGAGTTCATGATACATTGATAAGGAACGTGCAATCCGGGCTTCAAATATTTCTATGAGAATTCACGGACAATTGCAACAAAAAGGGTGAAAATGTGACTTGAAAAATCTATGTGGAGGAGGCAGGGGAAGCCTAAACCAAACTGATTTGTCCTAAATAGCAGTAATATTACTGTCTTTCTCTAGCAAGGCAAGTAGTTTTATAGTTTGGTTTGCTTGTGTATGCAGCCTCTAACATTTTTTCAGTTCAGTAAATGAATTGGCTACAGAGATCCCAAAATGACAGACGTGAATTTCTAAGGCTTTTACTGGGTGTCACTAAATAAATGTAAAAAATGAAGGCTGGAGAGACCTCTAGCTCTTTTCAATTTCTACTTGTGTTGCTCAGTGACGCTTAAGAGTAGCTGCAAATGCTCCCTTGATGGAGTCGGATTGCTTCTTTATTAATTCCATTCATAAATACACACTGGGTGTCCAGTGGAGCACTTAAAACCCTGATAATCAAAAGCTTATTGTGTGTTTGAGAAGCTTGAAAGGGAAACTGAAGTAAATACCAAGGGAGAATAGAATAAAGTTAGAGTTTTTCTTTCTAAGCCAGCAGGAGGTCGTCTAAAGTATAATGTTATGCACAAGTTTTACCATCGAGGCTGTGATGGGGGGTGTGAATATGTGTGCAATTACAGTAGTAAAACCCGCATGCCACACATCATCAGTTGGGCGCTTGGCAGATGGCAGAAGCCCGGTGCAGCATGAACAGCTATCTGATGGCCTCTGGGTGGGGGACACAGGGCACTAGGACCTTTATTTCAGCTCCATCTTTAGCTCCATCCCGCTCAAAGAGCACAAGGCAAAATTCATCTGAAAGCAGTAAAAATAGAGGCTGTTTCTTTCTTCAGCTGCGTCTTTCTCTAAAGACTTTGAAAAACATTTTCTGGGGGGAATTTGGCCACTAGCATGCTGCATTAGGAGGGTTCTCTTGTCAGTGAGTGTATATGAAGAATGGAAAAGCTCATGTTTGCACTCCAGCAAAGCTGGGTTGATTGAATTAATTTGGTTGTGTCTACACAAGCTACACTCCTTTTGTTTGCTACAGGGCAGATAAAGAGCAGAGGCTCTTTCTTCCAGAGCTGCTAATTGAGTGCATTCTCCATACCTTCTGTAAAGCATCTCCCGTTCTCTTCAGCTGAAGACTTGCAAAAGCTTTCAGCCTGCAGCTCTGAAACAGCAATTTTGGGTTTGAATTCATATTACTTCTGCTTAAGTGACTTTTACCTAGGTGAGGGGTGTGCCCTGAGGCTCAGGACCTGTGTGATGCTTTGATCTCTCTTGGGGATCTTCTCTGAAATCTCAGACCTGGCAAGCAATATGACACTAGTTCTGAGACGGGAGGCATGATGGTACACCACAGTCCATGCATCTGTGGCGTGGACGGGTGCCTCCTGTGAAGAAAAGGATCCGATTCTTCAGCACCTCCTATTACTTTATGGAACCTTTTCCATGATGGCATGGCAGCAGAGGATCTCACATGAGGAGCCATGAGAAGTGGAAATAAATACTTCTCTGAGATAAACAATAACATTGATCTTGGCCGAGCATAACACAGAATTTCTCCCAAGACCCCCCTGTCAGGTCCTTTGAAACCTCGAGGCCTAAGCAGGTCCCTGGGCAGAATTGCTTAGTCGGGGTTTTTTTTGGAGAAATACAAAACTATCCTTGACTTTGGGGTTTTTTTTAATCCTCTACTGATAACTGTGAATGATGGCAATGTGAGTGCTTTCTATTCTAGTCTCCTCATTAAAACCACAAAGAAAGAACTGAAACTCGTAGGTCACCACAACAATAATAACAAGGTTGACTCTTCAGAAGGATTCCATGTATGACTAAAGCAAGGAGGATGCTACTCCTGGCGTATCTATCCATAGCAGACAGATTGAGAAGTTCTTTGTTGTCTAAAATGATTTGGTAACAGGAAAAACAAAGCACTGCCACCACAACAGAAGCAAACTAAGTTATATATGACGGAGGAGATGGTAGGGTAGCAAAATCAGTGGCTTAACCACCAAATCTCATTGCAGATAATGTAGGATAATGTTAAAAGGTAGATTTTCTTAGTTTATTCTGCAGTTCATTTCTGCAACAGCGAAGGACATTTTCACATTTGTAGTTTGTGAAAAGTACATGATCTCCCTCTGCCACGGCATGCAGAGAAGCGGCTCGCTCTCTGAAACTGCTCCTGGCCACCAGGAGGACAAGTGGGCACACCAGCTGTCCCGACCTGCACACAGGGGTGTTTCCATCTCACTTTTCCCTGCGGTGCAGTGTTGGAATCCTCGTTATGTTTCTGAGAATTGCGGCAGCCTGTTTCCCATGTCTTCTGCCAGGCAAATATCCCCCCCAAACAGAAGATTAGGCCTTTTAGACTGCTGGGGGCTGGCAGAAAGGACCCACAGGCAACTAGCAAGGTGGAAACAAAGCTCGTCTTTTGATGGTGATCCAGGAGGGGTCAACAAAATACAAGTTGAATGAAATGAGTGGAATTCCAGTCTGGATGAACACACCTAGCAAAAGAGAGACCTAAAGAGTTGGTTTCTGCCTGATACTCTCTCTACCAAGGTGAAGGCGAACTGCTAGAGCCTTGCATTGATGAGGGATTCTGGAGTGACCACTGGGCTGGACAAGGGTTGCCTGGACTGAGGAGCACGGAGCCTGTTTGGAGCCACCGTTCATCGCAGCACCCATGGGAGGTGATGGGGCTCCAAAGCAGGAAGACACGCATGGGGCTGTGTGCTGACAAATAGGTAGCTTTTGCTACACGCCTCCTTTCTGCTACTAATCTTATTTTGTGTGCATTTAGGGTTATTTTTTTACATGTTGGTTATTTTAAAAACAATCTTCTCTATTCTCCAGCATCTGCAGACAAGTGCATAGGAGCTGAGCTGTTTTTCAGACTGGGATTCCTGTTTGCATAGCAGAACTTTTTCATGACATACGAGTTTTCAAATAAAAAACAGGGAGAGGCAGCAAATCACTTGGGTCCAGACAACGGAAGGGGGAAAAAAAATCCCACCTAAACAATAGATGTTTAAGTAGAAAGTGTTCCAGCTCCTTCTGACAAAGAGCCTCCAGAGGATTACAATGCAGTCAATGTTGCTTTAATTAAATTTAATGCTGTGTGAAATGCACTCTGAGAAACTTTGATGAATGACTGGGGCAATTCATGTGGCTCACTAAAGGGCATCCAGCCCTTGCAGGGGTGTCAAGCCACGATGAATTGGTTAGTACAGGCATGTTTATAGACTGCCTAAGGAACCCTGTATCTGTGTGGTAATGTCAGAGATAATGTTATGATTCTCTGGACCTTGGGGGGCTTTGGTGACATGGTTAATGAGATAGCCCAGGGAGTGTCCCAGTAGGTTACTCGCAGACCTCCCACATCAAAAGGAGCAGCTTTGCCCCTTCAGAGCCTGCCGTCCTCTAGATCTCTCAGCTGGTCCTTGCTTTCCATAGGGCCACTTTTTTTTCTACCTCCTCCCCCTTCTTTTCTGGTTCTTAGTCAACATTAACTTTGGCTGCTGAAATTCAAAAGTTGTTAGTTTTTAATTTCATTTCTCTTTGACCTGCCTACACAATGGCTTTCGAAGATTTTATAGGAACAACAACCACCACGGTCACCCTCCTCCCAGAGCCTCAAAATGGCAACAACAAAGCTTAAGCTGAGGAGGAAAAATGAGGGGGGAAAAACCTTAACTATTGCTCTCTCTGTTCCCTCTCTCCCCACCACAAAAAAAGAGGAGTGTTTCTCTCATACAGAGTTTGGTTACAAAGCAATGGGCTATGATAGTACAACTAGGTCTTTTATCTGCTGCACCCGAAGAAGTGAAGGGAAAAAGAAAACAAAAAACAGTGGATCAATTGATAAATGAAAGTCTGTTATTCAAGTTTGATTTAAAGGGTTGATTATAGGCCTGTGGAAAAGGTTGTTTAACAATTTCTCTTTGTAGGGGGAAAAACTCACTGTACGTTTGTTTTAAAGTGAGGTTAGACGGCGAGTAAACATTGTTGTAATAACACGGTGATCTTTGCAAAATTCCTGGGTCAGGAAGTATGTTCAGTATATTACATCATTGAAGGAGGCATGCATCAAAGTTAATGCAAGACTACCTCAAATCATCCTTCTAAAATATAAAAACCCTGAAGTTTTCATTGCGCTTTTGAAATTCTACAAAAAAGAAAAGGGGGGGGGGGGGGGGGGGCTGGTGTTGGATCACAGATTTGATAAACTTCACATCTCACAAATCTTATGGCAGTTGCAAGTGTTCTCCTTTAGATGACTCTGTATGGTTAAGGCTTGTGATCTTGGGCACAGAAATAAATACTTGTGAGAAACTAAGATGAGATCTTCTGAAATGGCAGAAGCAGCATGCTAACTGGTCTTGCCTGCCAAAGTTTTGAGCCTCACCATCCCTGAAAGTAGTAGTTTGATATGTGTGTCATGAACTCTGAGCATTTGTCTCCCTCTGTTTTACACTGTCAGAATCTAAGTATCTGTTCATTGCAAACAATACTGAAGAAATGGTAAACATAAATGTCTATATATGTTTTTTTAACATACATTTATGTACACTTAATGTCGAGGCAAACATTCTTGTTCCCACTACTGTTTTCGTACAAAACCCTTTGTAAAGCACATCTACCACTCAAAATTTAGGAAGAACGACAAAAAAATCCAACCAACCAACCAACCAGTCCTGTCTAACAGAGTCATCTCATCATTACAAAGCCCAGAAACAGTCACCTGCTTTCTGAAAACCTTATTTGTGTCCAACCGTGCTGCTGGGGACAGCTTTCCATAGGAGGGGTGAGGGGAAAGGTGGTGGTGGCAGTGATTTGTGTAGTTAGTGATCCTTGTAGCAGGCACTAAGTCTCTTCGTGTTCTGTGGACAGAAATTAAGGTCTTCATCACTCTTGTATGTTCATTAAATATTTAGCTATTTTTTAAATGCTGTTGGAGCCACATCAAGAGGTGATATTAAGAGCAGGCCATCCCCAGAAGCCTGTGGTGTTGTGGTTATGGCTTGTTTTATGTGGTTATGGTTTGTTTTAAGCACCTGAGGTGGAACATTTGTCTCAGAAGGCTGATTTTTTTTTCTTTTGGTGAGTAAAAGAGGTATCTATTCTCCTTGGCACCAAGCCAGCATCACCCTTCTGGTGACAAGCTGTGAGTGTCAAACTGTCTATGCTGAGCCTTTTGCCCTCTTCCTTCTGCAGGCAGGGAAGCTCTCTGACTGCTGCTGTCAAGTCTGTGGAGAAAAAAAATCTTAAAATAGTTTTAAGGGTTGAAAGCTGGTTTTGTTGAGAAAGTGAAAAAAAAAAAAAATCTTCCACAAAGCTACGTCTGTCAAAGTGTGCAGGACCAAGATTGTGTAATTAGAATGAAGATATTTTTTTTTCTTTTTTCCGACTGTTGTAAAGAGCTGATGTGGCCTTGAGAGCGTGTATCGGTTCTCCTCTTGTTGCAGCACTGGGAGATGCTGCTCACTCTTGCCTGGCCAGCCGGAATGGCCTGCCCGGCCCTGCCTGGGAAGAGAGAAAGTGGGCAGAGCCAGGCCAGCCCCTTCCTTCTCTCTATCTTTCTGTTATCTGAATCAACCATCCAGGTAGAAGCACTTAAATGGCATTTATTTAATAAGTTCCTTGCTGCTGGCCAATATTGCTATAATGAAGTTGTAACTAGATCAGGGAGGAAGCAAATGCCAGGTTTGGTTTGGTAACTTGTCCTGCAGGGAAGAAGGGGAAAAAGGCAGAATAAGCTGAGTGGTTTCCAAGACCCTAATGTATTTTTAAATAGGTCTCTCTGAAACTGTAGCAGCACCAACAATCTTTGCTGTAGTTAATGGGCTGTCAGTGTATCCTTTATTTGAATGACTGTTTTCCGAATCAGAAGTTAAAGACATGGTGTCGTTGTCACTGAGTCAATGCAGTAAGTCTAACAAAAGACCTTGAAGCCACTGTGAGCAGCAGCCTCTGATGGCTTCAAAGTAACAGCAAGGTCAGGGAAAAAGCAAATGCGGCTAACGGTGTCCCAGTCTCACCAGTGTGGCCAGGTGGGGTGTTTATGGCAGCCCAGTCTTGAGCATAAACTGCTTCACCTCCCCAGTGCATCATGCGTGACCCTAGAGCAGGGGCTCTCTGTTGGTGCTTATTGCCTTTAAAGGGCGCAGTGGTGCAACAATTCATGCATCTGTTTGGAGGAGGGAGTTGTTACAACAGTGTGACCTGAAGAGCCAGAGCTGCGTGTGATCCTGGCTCGAGTCGGGGTGAAATGCTGAGGGCTGCCCCCCGGGGGTGATGTGGACAGCCAAGGACACGGAGGGCAGTCCTGGTGCAGGAGGGCTTCTCCACGCCTGGAGGCTCAGGGCTCTTTGGCAGTTGGAGGAGAGCGGGATGGCTCTTGTCTCCTTGGCAACAATGAACAGCGAAACTGGACTGAAATGGGGAGATGCTGTGATGTTACAGGAGAGCTTCTGTGCTGGGCTACCAAGCTGATTGAGAGCTTGGAAGCTCCTCGTTCTCTCCGTATATTATGTCCTTTTCCAGTGATCCTTACAAAGAAATGAGGGTCCCCATCGTTGGGCTGTGGAGGTCTGGGGAGAGTTAAAACTGGATGAAATGAGATTTGACTGGGTGATGCTCGGCTGGCAAGTGCACTTGTGGCAGTGGAGATCAGCAGTTAGAAAGAGAAATTAAAGAATGCAGAGGGAGGAACACATGGTAGATGCAGTGTATGTTTTAAGCAGTGCTAAAGGAACACAGTGTCTGGGGTTTTAGAGGCAATATTACCGCAAATGGGGGAGCTGACCTGTTCCTGCTGGGCCTGCAGGTCATCCCCTACCAAGAGACAGTTTTAACTGCACCACGTGGGTTGCAGTGGCTGGATCCAACAAGGTGGGCTGGACCTAAAGTTCCTTTTTTCGGTTGAGCCCTCCTTGCCTTGGCATGTTATAAACAGACATTTAACATTATTTTAACATAGAGTTTTTTTGTATTCGGTTTCTTCGCGTGGTTTAAAATTCATTTCCAGGCTGTGATCTAATGGCAGTAATTACCTCAGAAGTGCATACAGTACAGGGTATGTTTATTTTTCTTTCAGCCAAGGCAAATGATTACAGGTCTTGGCTTCACTTCAGGGCTCAGCTCTGCTGGGAGAGCCAAAATCAACATCTACCTTTGCAATCTGGCACGCAGGTCCTAAATACCTTACGCGAATGTTTGATTTAACGGTATGAAGGGTAGCGAGCGCAGGAGTGCAGAGCCCTTTGAGTCTCGGCGTTGCAGTGGATCGCTGGAGTGCAGATGACTAACTCTATGTTGTGGAGTGACCCAGCTTTGTCATATAAAGACTACCACTCCCTATTATCAAATGGTAATTTGTTCACTCATCCTCCTGCCTTTCTGCAGTGCCTCGTGAGCAGTTTGGCTGCCACTGGCAACGGTGTGACAGACACGAGTAGCCAAGGACCTGCAAGATCTGTCTGCATTTAGGTTTCAGCAGCTATAGGAGCAATTCGGTCTGTTACATGCAGAAATGAGATTGCATCATCACATGCTTGAAGCTCACGTCGTGTGCAAGCATAGCTGTTCCCCCTTTAAGTGTTTCCTGGCAGATGTATCTGATGGCAGAGTGATGGATGAACAGAGAGGGCGATTGACTTTATTCCTGCTGAATGGCACGTGGTGGTAAAGCCCACCCTGCGTGCTCTGTCCATGGAGGGTTAACTGAGAAGTTCATGCTTTGGTGCTACCGCCAAGGTGCAGAAGATTTAATTTAATTCTTCTACTTAAAGACTTGCAACATAAAAATTAAGTCCTTCATTATCTCTCTAAAGAGCAGAGGGGAAGTTTTTATCCTTCCCTTGGTCAGATTTCTTTGTGATAGGTATCAAAACCCAGCTGAATATTTTAGGTCAGCAGTTGGCTGCCCATGGAAAACTCATAGAAGAATTTTGTGGATCCTAGCTATATCTGTAGAAAGGAAAGATAGCCTTTCAATATCTGACACTTTGGGGGGGATTTCTGTGTAAGCGCAACTAATGTGATGTCCTCATTTCACATGTCCTTTATGACTTTGCAACTCTTGGGAAGAAGAAGAAGTTGCAGAAGAAAGCGGAGAACACCCCTCCAAACAGGCACCTGAACAGAGAAGTGAGATGACGATAATTACCTCAGAGCTGCCACAAGTTTCTGCAGGACCCAGGAGTGCTCAGCACATCTCAAGTTCATGAAAGGAGGATTTAGCCTACTTTAAACATGTTTTTTGTGAGAGTTATGACTATTAAGCTTTGACAGTCCCATCTGGCTTCAAGAGACCTACAAATGCTCAAAACCACTGAAAAAATAGATGCGCTTTAAAAAGTTTGACTCTTGCTTTCTAGGAATAAGAGGCATGTTGTTCTGGATGTTCCATTTTTTAAACCGCTTAAGCTTCATCAACTTAAGTAGAGTTGCTCTGGGTTTATATTGAAAAAGAGAAGATCAAGCTCTGCCCCCCTTGAATAGAAAATACTATTTTAATGTTTTGTATTTTCTGGGTTTCTCACTTGACTTCACAGTCTAATTTCTCTGCTACCAGAGATCCTCTCAGTCACATCTATGTTAGGAATTTAAAAGCAATATATATTTAAATGTAAAAAATACAGATGAATGTGTGCTCACATGCAAAAGTACATTTGAGGGGGTGTACACATATGCGTACAGTTTTAGTAAGAGAAGATCAGGTGATACAGTGGCAATGGGTGAGATCATGAATTATATTTTCAAGAATTTTGAATTGTTTCATGAATGGTGAAACTTAAGGAACGATGTTAGAACATACGGAACTACTGAAATTATGCCAAGAGCTTAATTTCCTTTTGGAGTGTGTATAATCCTTTGCCAGGGGTCTCCTGCTCTTCCCTGCTCATCATTTCAGATTAAAGTGAGTGGCTAATAATGCCTGTCTGTAACAACTGTTTATTTTGGCGTTTGAAAAAGACAGACATGCTAAGGGATAGCATCTAACCTATAGAGGAAAAAGAAAGGAAAAAAAAAAAAAAAAAAAAGGCATCTCTATTAAAAGTGTGAAATGAAACTTCTTCAAAGTTTGGACTGTACTCTGCTTTGGAGTAAGTGTTTGTAGGAAAGGAAAAATCCAAATACAACTGGTTCTCATCCCAGATCTTGAGGTAATCTGAATTTCTGTGGAGATGTTCATATGCTTGCACTTCATTGGTTAACAATATTTCCTACAAGTTTAAAAGAAGAAATAATCCTATCTGCCTTCCTTTTTCTCTTCCCCTATGCAGCCGCAGTAGTAGATGAACTCATTTACTGAAGTCTTTGTATATGTATATAATTTATTGAAGGTTGTCAAAGTTCAGGAAGAGCTTTGCATTAGTTATTGAAAACAGTGCAGACCAGCATTATTTTGAAGGGGATGGAGAGGATAATTTATTTTAGTTAGATCCTTTTTCTGAGAGAATTTTTCCGACCCTATCCTGAATGCTGACAAAGCTCTCTTTCTCTGTCAGCTGCACGATAGCTGCAGTAGGGTGTAGCTGTGAAACACTGTTCAGGGAGACAGGACAGCGTGCATGATGACTGCAGAGTAGAAGATGGGCCTTGAAACTGGACTCTCTGTGGGGTTGGGAAAGCAGTGCAAAGAGCAGAGCTCCCAGCTGTCGTGTTAGTAGCAAGCTGAATTATTGTTGCTTTGCGTTCTACACGTCATAATCTTTTCCGATCGTGTTGCCGGAGTCTTAGATATAATTCATTTCAAATAGTGCTAGCTGTGGTTATATTAATGCTGGATGCTTGTGGAAAATGGTCAGAAATACCTACAGGCACCCAGCTGAAATCCCTACTTGATTTGAACAGCAACGGGGAGGTTAAAAAAATGGACCTTTTCATGTTTTCATGAGATCAGAATACCTTTAAAATTGTAGTGTAGAAAGTCTGTTAAACCACGTGCACTGCTTGTAAAACCATGAACTGTTTTGTAGGCTTGTGAAACTGAGGAACAGTAGAATATCTGAGAGCTTCTGAAAGAGTGGGCCCTGTGGGACCAAGCTGGAGCTTCATGCCTTCCACTTCACCTTGGAGTCAATGTTCCGTAAGGTTCACAAACCTTGCACGTGTTTCTCCCAAGTATTTTGAAACCACAGAACATGAGAAGCTGTTGCACTCTTCTAGAAAGAAATTGCTGTCTTTGCTTCACTGTCGTTAACTGCTGCAGTCAGTGGAGCTTGTATAAAAACAAATCAGAATGTTAGTGGATCTGTAAAGGTGTCCCAAAGTTACTCCAACCCTGATAAAACCAGAAATCTAAAAGCTTGCACAAACATATATATGTAGCTATACTGTAATTTCCTTCAGATTCCAAGATACTAAAGAGCTGAGTTACTCTGCACTGAAGAAAAATGCAACAGAAATGGCCAAAAAAAGCGTTCCTGTTCCCATGTTATGAAAGCAGAGCAAAACTCTGAATAACCTTCAGACATTAAACAAATTGAGGCTCAGGATCTTTTGTACCTATCTATGCTATCTTATAGATAGGTTTATCCGTAATATACCTAGATATACTTATCTATGTTATTTTATAATATCTGGTAATCTAAAAAAAAGCAAGTCTTTTAAACACAATTTTCTTCAGCAAAATTGTTAATTGAAACAAATCAGCTTTTGAAAAGGGAAATCTGCTGAGTTGCAGTGATCCTCAGGCTTATTTTTTCCTGCTTTTAGTAGAAGTAATTAAAAAAGTTACTGTTTGCCTACCTATGAAAAAGTTACTCCTTTTAAGGCTCAAAACTTGTACTTTATGAAATGTACAACTTTGCGAAGCTTCCTGCAATCAGATTTTTTTTCAGGCGTTCTGAGAATGTTACTGCTTGGTCTTAAAATGAATATCTAGAGAGAGGAGATTGCAAGATGCTTTTTCTTGGTAAAAAGTAGAAGACCATGACCTGAAGGAAGTTAGCACTGATGGGAGAGCAGTAACTTTTCTTAGATGTGAGGTTTTGTTGTTTTTATTTGGACTAGCACGTTTGGAGGAACAGGCAAGCTTTTGAAGGCTCACAAGCTCCTTCAGCATGAAATCGAAGCAGCAAACTTCACTTGAGAGAAGAATAGTTGCTCACAACTTAATTATGTTGATCAATGAGATGATTTAGAGTGAGGAGGGATGTGTACAGAAAAGGTCAGAATCTGGGAAGAGCTCAAGGGCAGTTTATTGTGCTCGTTTCCCCAACTCTGGCTTCCCGATAGCTTCCACAGAGATCATTAAAGTCAGCGAATGCTGAGATCTTCAAAACATTACGGACATCTGTAAACTTCTTTATCTAGAAAAAAATTACATATTTTTCTTTACATCCACCAGTAGCTGAGCCAAGCTTGTTTCAAGCGAGGATGACTTGTAGTATCAAGGATTTACTTAAGTTTCATTGCTGCACATAAAACATCTGACAGTATTTGCCGAGAAAACCAAAATGCCTCTTTGTTTGTACAAGCCAAAGGAAAAGTACAGTGTATCCGTCTGCAAACGAACATCAAAGCACTTCTGCAAAATCAGAGATGGTGACATGTATTTGGAGAAACAGTATGAGAGCCGCCTGTTACAGAGTCATGGGGGTCTCTGCACTTTTCAAGCATAATCCTGATTGGAGCCACATCTTTTCTTTTTTCTCTTTATTATCACTTCGTGGTTAACATTTGTTGATGAGTAGGATTAACAGCACATTTTCTGTGACATTTAGCTCTTTTAACAAGCTCTCTCCAGTCAAAGGTGGCTGGCCTGAAAAAAAAAGAGAAAAGTCATTAAGCAAACAAATCTTTGCCAAGAGTTGATGCTAAACATGCCATCACCCTGTGTGAGTTATTCACTGTATATGAAATTTATTCCACAAGACTGTGACCTTGATGTTGATTAACCAGAAATCCCTTCTTCTCTTGTCATTATTAACAGCTTTCGGTGCCTCAAATGGCCTCTCTCTCTTTCTTTATCTTATTTTTTTAAAGCATCCATTAAGGAAGATTTTCTCAGCGTATCATTTCTTTCGAAGCGCCGCTCATTGGCAGGACCTCTTGGGGCAGGACAGGCTCGTTTCTCTGAGGCTGCCAGGGTGTGAATGGTCAGGGACACGCAAGGAAAGGCAGACAGGCCTCCCAACGAACCCGGGTGTTCCTTTATACTGAATACTCCTAGAGATGCTTCTGAGGCCTGGGGGTCTCAGTGGAGACTTTTGTTATTTCAGGCGATTCAGTCCGTTATCCGCAAAGGGTGGAAAGGGAAATGGGGCTTTTCCCTCGGTGCATGCTACTTCCCAAGCCTGTCAACCACTTCGTGGCTCTCTGGGCAGGCACAGGGCAGAGGCACCGTCTGTTTGCAGGACAGAGTTTCTGCCCTAGTTCCTGCGAGGCAGAGAAGGAGCATATGGCTGTTCTTTACTTGCTCGAGGCTCAGAAGGGCCTCTCCATAGACGTAGGAGATGGAGCACTAGTGGATTGCCCTTAGGTCACTCAGCTTTGAGCAGACCCCAAATATGGAAGATGGTTTCAATCCACCTCCAGCTCAGTATAAACACAGGATCAGAGCAAGAACTGAACCTTTTTGGTGCCTGCTGCTAAGCGTGAAACCATTTGTGGAACAGCAACACTGCAAGTATTCACTTCTGCTGGCAATTTCTGGAAGGGGAAAAAAAATCAGGGGATGAGAACTACACCCAAAAAAAAAGCTGGATGTGGTTTTTTGGATTTTTTCTGGGTGAGGTCACATGGTGATAAATAGAATAGACTGGGAGAATTGAAAACTGAACTCGCTGTGAAGCCTGATTAGAGGGTATTGCGTTACAGAGCATAGCTGGCACGTCTTGCTGTGAAGAAATCCTGACTGCCGTAGACTTTGTGGCCATTGGCATAGATACACTCAGTGCTTTGCGATTCTGCTGTTCACCACTCACCTTTGGCAGCCTCTTGGCACACTCTCTTGTGGTGGAATATGAAGTTTATCACCACAGCTGTTTGAGACTGTACGTGGTCTGAAAGCTTTCAGGATCAGCTAGTGACAGTCCATGTTGCGTTCTCTTTTCTGAGAGGTTACACCAGATGAGTGCATGCTTTGCTGTTCCTCCCATAGCTTGTAAGCAATCCTGCAAAACCAACCACGCAAAAAGGCACGGTATCATTAAGATAACTTATATAATCTTAATTCTGCTTCTTCACGCAAATATGATATAGATGGGACTTTGGCACGGTCGTTGCATAGTCTGTATCTCACCTGAGTGACTGCTGCTGCACTCCCAAGCCCAGGTGAGTCCTTGGCCACATCTTGATCCCACAGTGGGCTGGATGGTCCAAAGCAGCCACCCTTCACTGCACCTGAGCTGCAGAGGGGAAGAGAGCTGGCTGTGTGGAATGACTAGCAGTGCAGACGTGCTCTGCGGGCCCCCGGCCTCGGTGCTGGGTGAGGCCCCAGCTGTGGGCCGCGCCCTTGGGCGCACTCGGGCGAGGTGCAGCATCGTCTGTTCTTCATGGAACCGTCAAGCCTCTGGATTTTGCAGACAAGGCAGGGTGTGTAAACCGTGGAATGATTGTGATCTCAAGCCCTAAGACACAGCTTCTTGCTAAATGTCCTGTAAAGACCACTATGAAGTTACTCATTCATTGGGGGCATCGCTAGGAGCTGTTGTGGTATCGCTGTGGTATGTGTAACAGGGTTAGAGATGGCAAACTGCTGCATTTCCTGACAGCACTAATCCTGGTGTGGGGATGGTGGGGCTGTGCGGTGGGGAAAGAGAGTGGATACAGCTGAAAACCACTGTCTGGTTCTTATTTACAGCACAAACACGCGCTGAGATTCTCAGGCAGTGTAGGCAGAGCAGCATACCTAGCAGGGGATGCGCACAGCTATTACATTGCATCCACAGGGGAACTCAGCAAGCCAAATACAGAACTGAGATCTGATGAGAAACACACAAGCAAAAAAGCTGAAATGACATATGAGACTTAAAAACCGAATATTTGCAAAGCATTGGTTTTTGTCACAGTCTGTATGTTTATCAGATGCTTTGCTTTTGACTAAAGTACAGGCTTTTCACAAAACTAAGTTAAAAACTTCTGATCAGCTTTGATCCAGATAGATACAGTTAACATTTGAAGAAATCAGTGTGTATACTAATTTACTAGAAGTTTTCAGCTTAGCATACTAAGAATATTTTTTTAAATTTGGACACTGGTTTGTGCCAGGCTTTGTTTTTCATTGCCTTGTCACACAGAAGCTAGTCCATTCAGTCTGTTATTATTTTCTTCTTTAGCTTCTAAAAGCTCCATTTATCCAGTTCACTATGATTTCCTGCATGACACGTGATGCCATTTTGTTATTTGCAGTATCATAGTATCCAATAATCATACTAAAGCAACAGGAACTATTGAAAGGAGGGGGAAAAGTTGTTTCACTGCAAAAGTACTGCAGCATCTCCAGCCAATGCAAGCTGGTTGCCTCTGCTATCTCTTGTTTTCTGTTGTTGAACAGGAGTGCAACATTTCTGCTGATGTCTTCCTCTGCGTGTCCACAGGTCAGACTTAAAAGCAACTGTTGTTTTCTGTGTGGTGCTCTGGGCGTTGCAGAGCATGACCTGCTTAAGCAAAAACTGAGCTGATTCTTTCCTTACATTGAACAGTTTCTTTGGTTTTTTTTAAGAATACACTCAGTTGCTTCATTTTTTTACATTTTCTCTGCTTCTAGAGTGATCCTAGGTTGCTCTTGCTTTGCTTTGTTATATAACAGGTGTAAATCTTTAAACTGAAATGCCAACCCTGAATTTAACCCTGCACATCTTGCCTGGCGGTGGACGCTGCGTGCTTTGGGCTCTGGTGACCCAGGCTACGATGCCATGGGGCATCTGTGTGACAGCAGGATAGTCAATAACAGCTTATGTGGCATCTTCCCCCAGGTCACCTTTCATGTGTGTCATCCCACATTTTATCTGATTTCTTTGTGTTAACAACAGAGGAAGAATGGGTTGATAGGTCAGCCTTTCTTACATGTGTTTCTGTGTTTCACAGTTTTCCCCAGACACCTGGACAGGCCAGTTGTCAATAGCACGGTATCAGAGTCTGGCAGTGCGCTGGCTGCCACTTACCACCACCATCACCACCACTGCTGAGGTTCCTGTTTGGACGTTGCCAAAAGGCAGACTCGGTCACGTACAGCTCTTCTCAATGACCCTGCCATTAGCAGTGAGGTTTTGACAACACTCTGGTAGCCATAGGATGTCATGGTTCGCTGTTACATGGCTGGTTTGGTATGGGGACCACCTGGTATCCTCCATGCCTAGAGACATTCCCCTACAACCTTTTGCAGTAGATGGGGAGGATGTAGGGACCTTAGAGCAGTATAGGAAGGCAGATAGCAAGCAAAGTAGAATAGCCTTTATTGCAGTCAATGAATGGTGTGTGGTGTAGCCATAAAAGCAAATTAAAACTCCTGGTACCAGAAGCTTAAGAGTTTGCCTCACCTCAAAAGATGCATAAGGTGTCCTGCCTAGCTCCAGCTGCTGTACTCAAAGGGCAAGGCTCTCCAGTTGTTTCCGTGTCATGTCTATCAGCCTAGTGTGGGCATCTTCACTATCTTAAATGGTGCTAGATGTCATCTTCTAGGCACAGAATCATGCTGAAATGCTGGGCTTTCAACCCCAAGCCCCAAATTAAGGCTGACATGTGGGTGATTCCCACAGCCCTTCCCAAGGGGGGTGAGTTTCCCTTTAGGCTCCCCCCCAGGGTGGGGCGGCCTGGCAGACAGAGCCATGGGGTAAAGGAGCCCCAGGGGTCCCGCATGAAGTAACCAAGGGTCAGGTGTCCCACGTAGGGATAACAGCTGGGACCCCTGGCAGGAGGGGCAGTGTCTGTGTGTGAGGGGGATGCCCTGTGCAGAGTTCCCTGCTGGGGAAGGACCTCCCGCCTCCCTGGGACTGGGCTCCACTCAGCTCTGGTTTTGGTAAACGCGGGCTGTGCAGAGATTCAGTGTGTGGCTTCCTTGGTCTGATGTGTTTGGCTGGTTGACTCGGTTGTCTCCCATCCCTTCTATGGGAGACTGCATGTCACCCTTTATCCCACCCACTGTTGGTCGTGTGGTGTCGTTGTTGGGGTCAGTGGGATTGATGTCCATTATGTATAACCTGACTGACTTGTTTGTGCCCCCAGCGCTCACCCATGTGCTGACCCTTCTGTATCAAATACAATTTGGTTATTGGTTCATCTTTATGCTGGCTGTGTCCTTTATGCTGGGCCTGATAATTGGTGAAACACATGCCTAGATAAACTTAAAAATCTCCCCTCCCTCTGCCTTATGGGGTCTTAAAAGATCTGTGGTGTTCTAGACTAAGTATTAAGCACCCTGGTTTGTGCAAGACCTTTGTTAGCAACCTTTTCTGTGCCTTGGCTCTAGCTAAGCCTGTGCAATGCTCAGAGAGGTTCCTTGTCCTGTCAGCTAAGGCTAGAAACCCTGTAGCTGTTGATGTTCATATTCTGGATTTAATATCTAGGTTCATTGTGCTGCTGAAGACGGTCTGACTATGCTGATACTGAAAGAGATTCAGGACTGCACCACGCATGTGAGTCAGGAGTCCTCTGCATGCGTGTCATAAACCAGATCTTCTAGCAGCGACTCCACAGCACAAGATGGCCCTCACAGCTACTTCCAAACCTTCTCGTTTCCACGCGGGGCTGTAAGGGCTGGGAAAAGGAGCAGATGTAGTCTAAATCTTTGCAGGGGTTCTGGAAAAGCATACAGTGTACCTCGCAGATAGTTTCAGATGCTTTGAAAACTCACCCTGAGTATTCTTCTTAAATAGATTTGTCTGTGGGGAAGGGGAGTAAGACAGCATCTGTTCATTTGCTTAAATATATGCTTAAAAAAGAAAAGAATTATGCAACCTAGTTGAATTACATAATTATAGCTTTTATTTTGCAGCTGTCTTGCAGTTCCTGCATTGTGAAAAAAGGTAATATAAGAAAAATATTGACCAGATTATTTTAATGGAATGTAAAGCTGAGAAACTAAATGTACTGAGACAAGCTGAGACAATTGTAAAAGTTTTTGTAGCTTTCCAGTAGGAAGATTTTCCCTCGTGTTTAGGGGTAAGTTTTTATGACTGGATATTTCTGGTTAAAAAAACATAGAGGAATCTGTATCTCCAGTGTATTCGAATTAATATGGTTCCAAGTATATTGGTTTATGTTCTTAAAGCCACGATGCTCCAGGTAGACATCCTGTGCTTAGTCTCCTTCTTACATGCTTTTATAAAGAAAGAGGGAAGAAGGAGAGGTGCAAGATGACTGTAAGAAAAATATTAGAAAGAAGTGCTGCTCCTAGTTGAATATTTTCATAACAGGTTGTCTTTCAAGCTATGCAATTTCAAACCGGTGATGACCATCATAGCTTTAGGTGTGACAAGAAAATGAATTGGGCACCTGTGCACTCAAAGCTGCACCAAGTGCTGCTGTGTTAATAGTGCAGAAAGCCTGTAATAAGAAAGAGTCACTGCATTAACAAAATCTATCCCAGCCCTGCTCAGCTTTTAATTTGCGTTAAACTGGGCAAATTCGAGTCGAAGTGGATCTCTGCCACAAACTTCTGTAACTGTGCCAGAGTTTGGTACAGTTAAGCAGTATTGCTTTTTGACCTTGGACAAATGGCCTGGGCTGTGTCTGCAGCGTTGGGCTGAGGAGAAGCGCGATGTTGGCACAGAGAGCATAAACAGTGTGTCTCTTGCCTCCCGCTGGCATGTGCAGGCCAGAGGAGAGCTGGAGCGTGACCTAGCATGGCTCCTGGTCCGTGCATGCGGAGGTGGAGGAGCTCTGACGTCTGCTGTGCACAGGCTTCTCCCTTTTTCGGTAATACCCCAAAATCGATAGGGATTGCATTTACCGATCTTGTTAGAGAGCTGAGATGAACTCTGCAGCACCTGAATATTTCACTAATGTGGGCTGTTCAGGTATTAGAGAGAGGCTCTCATATGTGCATGGTGTAGATAGAGGACTTATCTACAAAAATCCAGCTTGGAAATATGGGAGATGAGCACTTTGCTCTTAATTCATGTCTCTATCACCAGCATTCAGAGCGAAGGGTGATGGAGGCCAGTGTTCAGTCATGACTGCCTGTTGGCACCAACAGGATTGCACACATGTACCCAAGGCAAGAACGGGCCAAAATGTCACTAAAGGAGACGTGATGATTTTTCGGGCTTTCTCTCCATGAGCTGTGAAGGAATGAGCTGAGCTGTATCTAACTCAGAATTAGCAGTGCTGCTGATATGCTTGATGTTTTTAAGGCCCTGCTGTGGCTTGGTACAATTGGCTTTTTTGGTGTGTGTGAGTGAGGAGGCTTGCAGGCTGCACAGAACACAGCCTGTGTGGCATCAGCTCCCCTGTTGATTTAGTTTCATTTTCTGTTTTTCTGCCTTGCTCAACTGCCTGTAACGGCATTAAAGTATTCTTCTGATCTTTGTTTCCATGTATTCACAAAATGCAGTTTTTGAAAGCCTTTATGCCAAAGGGACACTCGGAGCGAGAGGCAGCTCTCAGATTTGTTTCAAAAGTCATTGGCAAATTACATACTTGATTGAGCCTTGTTTATAGTAATTTCTACCAAGAGTGCCTGTGTATTGGTATTAGATTAGATTAAATGGGGAAGGGTCGAATTAAAGCTCCCAGAAATTATTTGCCTATGGTATTGACATGCTGCCTTGAAGCAGGAAGTAATGAAAGTTTCATGAGAAAGTCTGTGGCCCAAAGCAGTGTAGCTAGTTTTTCCCCTCTTCCACCATCTACGCTGCAGCGGAAGAGCCTTAATTCAGTGGTTTGGAATATGACATACGACATATTGGTAACTCATAATGAAAAATACGATGTCCCATGGAAACTCCCATCACTCTCCCAACTTCTCAACTTCAGGGCTCCTGGCCAACTTTTCCCTGCTCATGCCTACGGCATCTAACTTCACTAGTAATACTCTGTGTGTTAAGTTTTGCCTCCTGCTATTGCTGAGTTGGGTGATCAGACACCTGGGGAATTGTGAATTCATTTATGTCCTGGTTCTCAGCAACTTACTTGCTGGGAACTTAATACAGAAACGCTGGTCAGGCAAATCCATTCAGCAGAAGTACATGCAAGTCCTGCCTTGGACTGCAGATACAGACAAGCACCTGTTGTTACCACCATATGGTGCTGTCAGAGTCCAAGCTCTTTTTTGAACACTTTCTGCCTGGAATTATCTTCAGAGGTACAGACAGTGACAGCTCGGTATATACTGCAGCTGGAGGAGTACACATCTGGGCTTCCCTCAGGCACCAAAGAACTAAATTGCAGGAAAAGAGATTATGCTGGAACAGGTTGATGTCTCTGCAGGAACAGTCTCAAAACCTGAAGATTAATGCATGCTCTAGCGTCCTACTCATACACTGTTAAATTCTGTGTCCATGCCAAGATCTTGACTACCAGACTAAAATAATCTCTGTACCTCTACAGCTTGTCACGTTGTCCCCTGCCATCTGCCAAAACAGACTTCCTTTCCCACCCTCTATCCCCCTCCTGCCTTCATGAGCCTTACCAAAACTTTATCATCATCTTCCAAATCAGAAATAATTTTACTGCTTCAACTGTTTTCACTTAATTCCTCCTCTCATTTCCTCACCATTCCTGCTTCTTGCTGTTTCCAACCTGTATGTGTGTTTATGTGGCTCTAGCTGAATGAGTGCTGGTCATTTTATACATGAAAATGAGTGAAGAAGTGGAAGATGATCTGGAACAAGATGTCACCTCTTAAAGAATTTGATTTTTCTAGTCTTGCAACTGAAGAATAGTTAGAACTCATCCAAGTTTGATGACAGTGCTTTCCCACTAGTGACAAACAACATATTTGCTCGCCGCAGAGTGCCAACAAATCACATCAGTGAAGTCTCCTGAGAGGTGACTTCCAGAGCGAGTGGTTTTGGGGGGAGAAGAAATCGGCTGGATTATCTTCCATCTGGCTGAACTGGGTAGCGAGGAATGGCCACACATCCTGACTGCTGCCCTCCAGATGTGCCAGCTGTTACTTAATTCAGGCTATAAAATTAAATGACCTGTGGATATTGTGATCTTCCAGGTGTTTGGGGTTGAGTGCCACGTATTAAATTATGTTTTCTTGGGCACCCAAAGTGTGGCTGATGACCAGCTTTTTGGTGACTTGTTTCAAGATCAAGAGGAAGATTCAGCCCCTTTCCCCACCCCCTCATTGTCCCATTCTCCTGTCTGGGAAAGTCTGTGAGTTTTACGGATACAAATGGCCATTGAACCATTCATTTATCTCCAGAAGGGATGTTCTGTATGCCTACTGCCATTGGCAGTGTAAGGATATAAAGCACTGACTTTTCCTACATCAGTAAAACCATATTCTTTTCAGTCATCAGAAGCACTCGAAACAAAAAATGGGTGCGATGGTGTCGTTTGCTGAACACAAACTGAATGGCTTACAGTGCAGGCAGACTTTTCAGCACAGGATTGGCAAGCATGGTGTACAAAGAAGTCAGCAAAATGATGGGCTTAATGAGCAAGAAAATGGCTTTCCATAGTCTGTCTTCTCCTTCCACTGTGTTAAGAAGCAGGGGCATCACACAGACTGCTTCATTATTTCAGCCTCTCCCTTACAGAAGTTGAAGGGTCTTCATGAACTGCTGTCTCAGCCCAAAACCAGACAGCAGTTTGGCCATTTGACTTCTCTGGTTTAGTGCTTTGCTAGAAAGCAGCCATTGACCATGCTGAGTGTGGCTGCTTTTTATTGAAAGGGAACTGCAAGACAAGTCTGCCATAGGGTTTCTCCTTCCCCTCTCAGTTCTTGTTGCCTTTTTCTCTGTATGACACATTTTTGAAGAAAAAAAAATTGAGCCATGAACAGCATCTGTGGTAGATGCTGCTACTTCCCAGCAGCCTGAAAGGCAGGGAGGAATTTTGGAGATAGGAAGACAAGAGTGAATTTATCTTATGCTGTGAACCATGTCAGTGACTAATTTCTTCCAGGATCGGGAGGCCAACGAACATAGCTTGGAGTTGGTTTTGGCCCTCATTTCTAGCCATTGATGAACCAGCTCAGAGATGGCAACTGCTTGGTTCTAACCTTGTGAGATTCATCTTCCTTTGGTCCCCAACCAATCCAGAGTGCCTATGTGAAAACAAAAAGCCAGCAGTCTACAGAAGCTGTTGTATACAAGCTAGAGGGCAATTTTTTTAAGCCTCCTTACAAATTGCCTCAGATTTCCTGAGGGAAGAGAACCAGGAAGGGCAGTTCCACATCTGTCATCACTGTTTTACTCATAGATCCTCTGGCTTGACAGCATCTCAGAAACAAATTGCCTGCACTTGCCATGCAAGTTGCAAAATGTTCGTAAAATCATCCTGCCTTGGTAATACAGCTGGAAGAAAATTTCCTGCCTCCAGTGAGTATTCACCTTTGAAATGCTTTTGCTTTTATTTTCTGTTTAGGGGAAGTCTCTAAGAAGGAATGTGTCTAATTGTCACATAATGACTCCTAGGGACCCGTTATTATCCTGGAACTTCAGTGCCAAGCTGAATTTGTGGATTCAGTTTTTCCATCAACCCTGGAGAAGTTGCGATTCTTCTCTATTATTTGTGCATTGTTGATAGATAGCACTGCACCTCTGAAAACACCTCAGCTGAAATGATGTTCTTCAGAGCCAGCAGTGTACTCACTGCCTGTTTAGCAGTTTTTGCAGCACTTGGACCAAATTCTTTCGAATCAATAGTGTTGTGCTGTGGTGCAGAATTTCAGCCACTCTATTTAGCAGGCGCACACAGTTATTTGATCTTAGCTCTTTCAGTGGCAATGAATCTCCCATTTTCTTCATAAATTGAATTCAATTATCATTTCTTTACCCTGTCTTCACAAGCGAGTTTAGACTTCTTGCTTTTCATCTTGCATTTTAAGTAGAAGAAACAATAGTAGCAATTGCTTCTGCATTTTTATGGTGTAAGAGATCGCCTAATGGATTAATAAATATTACAGCTGCAGAGGACTTTTGGTTAAGTTTGTCTAACATGCTTTTACAAGCTACTCTTAAGCCCCTCGAGATCCACTGAATTCAGCCTAGTGTTACTCGTCTTAGACTGACAAACGAGTTACACAAAGGTGATGAGATCCGTTGAAAGTTGCCTAAGTCAGAGTTAGTGTTAGGAAGAGGGCGGGGATACACTTGGCTAAGAATTCCTCACGCTGCTACCAAAGCACAAAGCCTGTGTGTCAGGTGTTTCAGCTGACAGTGAACGGTTAAAGTACCAGGTTAAATCAAGGGGAGATTCTGCAGCTAATGAAAATTAACTTTTGCTCTTGTTACTGTGAATATAACAAAGAAGACTTTGATCAGATTTCCTCAATGAAAGGAGTCTGAGCCTTGCACAAGCTTCCTTTACACTGGCAGCATAAACTGCCACATTCACTTCATCAAGCCTGAGTGTTAACTACTTCCCATTAACTCAAATGTTCCCAGGTTCAGGATCAAGAGAACCTGCTTAAGCAAAGCATCTGTCTGAGTTCCTCTCAAGTTAATGTTCCATACAGTATGCTGCTTCTGAAAGGCTGGCAAGGGAGAGGGGAAATCCTTGGCAATTCTGTTTCTTCAACTGTTTGGTGGGGTGGGAAAGAAGGAAGGAAGGAAGGGAAGGAAGAAAGCGAGCAGCTTATTGTATGCCTTCTCCTTATAATTCTGTAGGTTTGGTTGCTTCTTATGGGCTCTGATACTTTGAAGGGTGGCAGGAGGAGAGCTTTGACTCCAGTCACAGAGTTAACAGTCACAAATTTGGAAGCCTGGGGTCCTTGACCCCAGCGTGCGAACCCACCACATGCAGGGCAGAACTGGAAAGCATGTGGTGGCCCTTCTCCAAAGGAACAGTGCTAACCCAGTATAGGTGCTGCAGAATTTCGGGTGGCCATTTCACCATGCGTGCAAGAGGGAAAAAATATCTGGATGACCCCTCTGTCTGGGAAGAGGGCTAAGGGGAGCTACATGCAGAGACACGTGTCAGCCAGGAATGAATATCACATCTGCACAGTGAGCTCACCTTTTGCTGACCACAGGGTGTTTGACCCAGAGAAACACATCAGTTCATGCCTTTATCTCATGAGAGCTGCCTTCTACTCTAGAAACATGAATGACCTGTAGTTTTCCTTATGCAACTCTGCTATGGAGGGCAGCCTTGTTCCACTCTTGTTTCTGTGTGTATCAGTATGTCATGTGCCAGAGAGCAATTCAAGCTGGAAAGACGTAACCGTATACCACAAACAGGCACCCCAGAAGAGTTAAAACAAGTAAAAGGGGTAAGCACAGATGCAGTACCACCCATCAGTAGTCTCCCATCATTTGCTCAGTGAAGAGATTTCAAGAATCCCTTCTTGTTTCCCTGCTGGATAACTTCCAGTAAATACTTCTTGGTTGCCTGTCTGTCATCTTCTGCAGATTCTTGAATCCACATTGTCCTCTGTCCAGGAGTTACATTTCCAACTTACTGTGTGGAAAGCCATTTCTTTCTGTCTGATTTGAACTTCACTCCTACCTTCATTTTTCAGTCCAAGCTTGTATTGGAAGAAACGGTTGATTCCCCTGCACCTTCTCTGGACTCTTTTCTCGTGTTTGTCAGCCTTGTTACATGACTCAGTCATCTCTTTTCCAGGCTGAAGGTTCCAGTCTGTTCAGTCTTTCAACATCTCAGGTGGTGGAAGATCTCTGCTGTGGAACCATGATATGGCGAGGATATGCATGTGCAGCTAATGTGGAAGTGTTACCAAAGAGACAATCACTGACAGTATCTAAAATGTAAGGACAACACACATAAAGAAGTCATCTCTTTTCAGGGATTTCTAGGAGCCTTAGGATTTCTAAACGGTTTGTTCCTAAAACATGCCAAAATTGTCCTTAGTCATGGGAAGAAATCTAAGAGCTTGGATCGGTTTAAACCGAACAGAATTAGACCCCACCTAGAGTACTTCATCCAGCTCCGGAGTCCACGGTACAGGAAAGAAATGGAACTGTTGTGGTGGGTCCAGAGGAGGCCACAAAAATGATCAGAGGTGGAACACCTGTCCTCTGCGGACAGGCTGAGAGAGCAGGGATTGTTTGGCCTGGAGAAGAGAAGGTTCCAGGGAGACCTTGTTGCAGCCCTTCAGTACTTAAAAGGACAGACTTTTTAGTAGGGCCTGTAGCAACAGGACAAGGGGAAGTGGTTTTAAAGTAAAAGAGAGTAGATTTAGACTAGATATAACGAAGATTTTTTTTTTTAATGAGGGTGGTGAAACACCAGCACAGGTTGCCCAGAGAGGTGGTAGATGCCCCATCCCTGGAAACATTCAAGGCCAGGTTGATCAGGGCTCTTAGCAACCTGATCTGGTTGAGGTTGTCCCTGCTCATGGCAGTGGGTTGGACTAGATGGCCTTTAAAGTTCCCTTCCAACCCAAACCACAACGTGATTTTATAAAAAATCAGTGCTATCACAGAAGATGTTGTCATTGCCAATACCATCTCTTTGTACTGAAGGGGATTTTTCAGTTTACACCCGTTCCTCTAACGTACAGACTCTGTTGAGGGCGCTGACACTTACGCATTTTCAAAAGAAACAAGCCCTCCCGTGTGATGGAGGTATTTCCTTGTCTCTGAACTTTCCTGTTGCTGCAATTCCCTTCTCGTGTCACCTGGTGGCTGCTGAGCCCTTCTGCTGCTCTGAAGGTGCCGCTTACTCCTGAGAGCACCCGAGAGCTCTGCAGCAGTCCCAGGACATTTGTGATAAGGACGCCTTGGTCACAGGTTTATTCCTAGTTATGGAATCTGACACATAGTCTTTCTGTGAGCAAAATACCCAGTACTTTTCATGGAAAAAGAGAAACAACAGGCATAAACACTCTAGTTTTGAGTTAACTCCTCTGCTGTTTACACATAATTCCTCTTGGTAGCTTGGAGTGAGAATCTGGCCTTTAGTTTGGGAAAATACTTGATTCTTTATCAACCTCCTCTTCTTCACAGTTGGATCCATGAATAAACTGGCTGGGTCCAGGATGAGCAAGGTAATTAACAGTGTTCATCCTGATTTTCACCCCAAACTGGGAGCGGTTCAAAGCAGAAGACTGAGCAAAAAATACTGAGCAATAAATCTAATGTCAGTAACTGCTCAAGTTTCTTTTCAAAGCATCAAGTGGCATCACTGTCCCATATGCATAACTGAGGGAACCATTTTCTCCCTGTAACAGAGATTGGGTTTTTTGCCAGTGTGGTTTGAATTTACAGGAAAAGTGTGAGTAATCATTTTTATTAATCCTGATGTTTGTAGGGTGGTAGTTTTGCTTCATGTTTAGCTTTTGGTGCGGGTTTTTATTCTAATAAATACATCCGTAGGATCCTTATTTCCTATTTGCCCAGAAGGGTTGTTAGAAGGGGGTGTTGTGGTGATAGATCTTGTTGAATAAGAGCAGGTGGTTTTCACCGTTTGTCGTCAGCCAAGTTGCCACCTGGTTTACAATGAGAGGTGTGAAAAAGGCACGCTTTTCCCACAGGGCAAACACGCGTTAGGGTGAAGGCTTGTGTTTAAAGAGCAGATAATTAATAGCTGTAAAGAGTTCTTTCTTCTAAACATTGCAAGGTGGTGATTTTCCCTTGAACAAGTATTACCAGGGGAGAACTTTTTACCAAAACAATGAAGAAAGAAAGTTAAGAAAGAAAAAATCTGCTCAGGAATTTAAGGTCAGGAGTCCTGTTCAGAGCCAGTAAGATCCGTCCTCTTTCAGATATTTCAATCAATCTGGTTTTGAGTATCTTAGGGAGGGATGTCTGAGATGTCTTACCGGGGGCGTGGAGGATGGGAGCAGGGGGGTGTGAGCACTAGGCCCCTCCTGATGGAAGTCTGGCAGAGTCACAGCTGGCTCAAGAAGGGCTCTTGATCTGTTTTCCTGAGACAAAAGACCCTGCAGAAGTGATAGCCAGGACGTGACCCTGTAGACGTGGGGACAGGGGAGGACAGCTGGCTACCAGAGCCAGTGGAGGACACGTAGCCCCCTCTCCATAGGCATGGTGCTTCAAGACCCTTGAGACCTCCAGAAGCAGAGCCCCCCCCAGGGCAGATGGACCTTGTGTAGCTCTTTCTGAAGGCTACCTCTGACCAGGAGCCTCGGTGTGGACATCCCAGCAAAGAGCACAGGGGTCTGTGAGGGAGGAAGGGTTACAGCTTGTGCAACATGGCTCGTTGCCAAGAAGGTACAGAGAAGAGGGCGTAGAAATAAGAGTGCCCGCTTTTCCATGATCCTCCTGAACCTCTGTGGGAGCCATACCCTCTGTGCCCAGGGTCTGCCTCCTGACAGCAGGCCCAGCTGAGATCCCTCTTTATTTCAGATAAACAAAAGGGCATTGCATTCCTGTTGCCCGGGAGAGACTCTCTCCTTTCTCGCTGCCCTTCAAGATCCTGTTGGATTTGATGGTTTACTGTCAGCCCCCTGCCTTTCCAGTACTGGAAAACGAGCGCAGCTCTCCTGTGTTTACAGGTGCTGATGGCATGAGAGAGCACTGCTCCTCCTGCTCTGCTAGAACAGGATAGTGCTCACCAGCAGGTCTGCCAGGGTGGAGAGATGCTCCCCCCAGTGCTTCTCCTTGGTCCTGACTCCTCTCCAGCAGTGAAACCACTTAGGGCTGGGCTGTGGAGGGGAAGAGATGGACTGCCCTTGCCTACAGCAGGCCAAGGTGAAACCTGGCACGGCTGGGGCCTCGGGACAGGGCTGGTGCCTGTGGCTTCTCTGGGAGATCCACAGAGCATCTCTGGTTTTAGCTGTGTTCCCAGCTCTGCTCAGACCTCTCATGACCTGCCTTTTCAGTCGTCCTTTTCCACTGCTTCTGTTCCATTTGTGACACTTGGCTTTCACACAGCTCCCAGAGCAGTTAAAGCTTGTTCTGTGATGATGAGGACAGTGTTCCTCTTCCTTCTGTCTTCCTTTTACATCTGTGTAGTTTTCTAAGTAGCATTTATACTGCTTTCCATCCCCTTCATTCCTTCCCAAAATTATACTTCGTTTTCTGGCAGCGGCAGACAGCCAACTGCTCTGCCCGAGTTTGTGCAATGGTGGGAAGGGAGAAAGAAGAGAGGCGAGACCTGAACCGAGCTGTGCCTGTGGGAGGGAGGAGGTGTAGGGGGACAGAGTATTCATGGAGCCCCGCGTGGAGGGACCAGCAGCCTGTGTGGCACAGAAACATTTTAAACTCTCAACAGGGGAACTCTCTGTGGATTGAACGCTTCAAAGGGAGAGCCTGCCAGCTACAAAAAACAAATCTTTAACATGGAGAGCAATGAGAAAAAGTCTGAGCGGCTTGCTGACAGGAAGAGACCAGGCTTCCCTCAGCCTGGGTGTAAAGCAGTGTAATCCTGTTGGCTTCAGGGACCTTGCAAGAGCTTACGCCATGGAAGAATTTAGCCTACAGGGTCCAACAGTCTTACCTAGGCTGAATAATTCTTTTGTCCCATCTCTGCATCGTGATTGCAGCAATAGGCACCAAAATGTGTGTTGGTTTTGTTTCCAGTGAGGCGAGTTTTACCAGGCTTCTGTGAGGGACCCTTGTTAAAACTGCACCACTGAAATGAGGGGAAAGTTTCTTCAGCTTTCCAAAAACTTCTCTTTTTGGGCAGACTTCAAGCTTGGAAAATGTCAGCCTGAGAGGTGCAACTTAAGGAAAATTACAGGCAATAGAGGACAAGCAGTTATAATGGAAATCCTTTGCCAGGATTGAAAATAGCCATTAATAGTAGCCTGCCAGCTATATAACACAGTTTAAAGGAAATTGTTATTTTTAAAAAAATATAAAATATACTTTGCAATTAAATGAAAAAGCTTATTGCTCCAAAGTATCGGGGAAAACCCCGCCTTGTGAAAGGTACATTAGTTAAATACATGCCAGCCCTAGTGGCTGTGTTTGTGTGACTATGAATACTTTTTGGTTTTAGAAGAAATTGTTAACATTCGTGTTTGCCCCACCACTTCCCTGGTAGATCCGTGGCTGAGGGGGGGGGGCTTGAAATTATTGATTCATGAGGGGAGAGTCTGAGCAGGGTGATGGGGGTGGCCTACTCAAGGCCTCCACAGCACTGGGCGCTGCCAGTTTTGGGGAGTGAGCACCATGGGATAAGCGTCTGCCTGAGCTGCAATGCTTCAGAGGGCTCAGGCTCCTCACAAGGAGCCTGTTGCTTTGAGAGCAAGATCTCAGCCCATCAGCCTCAGGAGAGCTGCGCCTGGGCCACCCCAAACCCAGGATAGAGGAAGGCAGGGGAATGGGAGTTCAGGAGGATTGCTTTCTCTAACCCTTCTCTCCTCTTAAGGCACATGGAGTTTGTTACCTGAAATGAGTTGGTTCCTCTATGCTGGTTTTCGCTGTAGTTCCTCCAGCCCCATCTTGCACCCTGCACCTTCCCAGGACAGGATCTGACAGCATCTGGTCAGTCCTCGCTTCGTCCGTGGTGGGCACCGTGTGCTTCTGCTGCTCCAGCTGACCTTTAGAATAGTGTCCCCTGAGCCTCTGATAGGAAGCAGAAAGTGAGAAAAATACACAAGTGTTAGAAAGGCCAGTATCTCTGTAGGGACCAAGATTTTCCTGATCTGTTTCTTTTTTTTTCCGGTAAGATTTATCATGCCTCCTTCCAGGAAGACATTACTTGGGTTTGGTTTTTTACCTTCAGTGCATGCATATGATTCCAAATACCTTCCTCAGACGCCAGTGCATAGTTTTTCAGAAATGCAGTGGGCAGGTAGGCATGGGAAGGAATTTGATTATACTTAAAAAGAAAGACAAAACAGATCTGAATGGTAAAGCTATCCAGCATGTTTTTGGTTTCTCTCTGTAGTTTAGGTAGAAAGGATTGTTCTTTTGCCAGTGTAAATATATAAATTTTAAAAGAGATGTCAAGGACTGCTTAACATACAGACAAAAAAAAGTTTCACACATCTGCCCTTATAATGGTCCTATGTGTTTGCATTCTACTTATTTATGCATTCGCATTTGGTTTATTTATGAGATCTTTGCCCAGAAATGTTCCCCTATTAGCTCTATATGGTTCTATATGGTAATTAATATATTGCTGTGATATTCCATCTGTTATTATTTCTCCAGCATTTGCACCTACGAGCCCCAACCAAGATCAGAGTCTCATTTGGATCAGAGGATCAAAGCCTCTTTTGTAGTAGGGGCTCCACATACGCACAGAGAGTATCTGAGGCTTTTAGTCTAAACACAGAAACCGGGCAAGTGTCAGTGAACGGACGGGTGCTGGCCCTCGGCGTTGTCCTGACCAACCCGCTGAGCGTTGTAGAAGGAAGTGTGGGAGTTCACAGAATCCAGGTTGGAAAAGCCCTTGAAGCTCCTCCAGCCCAACCATGACCCTCGCCCTGACCGTTCCCAACTCCCCCAGATCCCTCAGCGCTGGCTCAGCCCGACTCTTCAACCCCTCCAGGGATCCCGGGGACTCCCCCCTGCCCTGGGCAGCCCATTCCAACGCCCAACAGCCCCTTCTGCACAGAAATCCTTCCTCAGAGCCAGCCTGACCCTGCCCTGGGCAGCTTGAGGCCATTCCCTCGGGGCCTGGCGCTGGGGCCTTGGCTCCAGAGACTCATCCCCCCTCTCTGCCCCCTCCTGGCAGGGAGTTGCAGAGGGCCAGGAGGTCTCCCCTCAGCCTCCTCTGCTCCAGACTGAACCCCCCCAGTTCCCCCAGCCGCTCCCCAGCAGACCTGTGCTCCAGACCCTGCCCCAGCTCCGTTGCCCTTCTCTGGCCACGCTCGAGTCATTCAATGGCCTTTTTGGGGTGAGGGGCCCAACACTGAACCCCCTCACCGAGGGGCGGCCTCCCCAGTGCCGAGCCCAGGGCTCAGATCCCTTCCCTGTCCCTGCTGGCCACGCCAGTGCTGACACAAGCCAGGATGCCGTTGCCCTCCTTGGCCCCCTGGGCACACTCTGGCTCATTCTCACCCCCCCAGTCCCTCTCTGACTGGCAGCTCTCCAGCCACTCCTCCCCAGGCCTGTAGCCCTGCTGGGGGTTGTTGTGGCCCAAGGGCAGCCCCCGGCATTTGCCCTCAGTGAAACTCCCCCAGTTGGGCTCAGCCCATGGCTCCAGCCTGGCCAGGTCTCTCTGCAGCCTCCCTGCCCTCGAGCAGACCAACACTCCCACCCAACTGGGTGTCAGCTGCAAACTGACTGAGGGGGCACTCGATCCCCTCGTCCAGATCATCAGTAAAGATGTTAAACAGGTTCCAACAGTTGTGGAAGTCAGGCTCAGGTTGGCTGCAGCCCATTTCACCATCCTGCCTCACCTCAGTGCTGTGACACCTCCCCAGCATTTCCTTTCCGAAATGGAGGGCATGATATGATTGTGGGTTACTTGCCGTGCTCGGGCCGTATAAATCACCTGCCCAAGGCTGCAGAAAGAGGTGCAATAACTGTACCCAAGGCCGTAATCCTTTTACTCATAAATGGAATAACGGAGCAATGTTTAGGGGGCTTAACACCAAGGATACCCTAACTTGAGTCACGTTTCTGTGAGATTTCACACAGCAGCAAGTGCCTGCTGGGAGCAGCCAGAGCTCTCTTCTGTGGTAGGCTGGGAAATGCAGGAGCTGGCTGCTCGTCTGCCCTACAGCCGTGACAGCACAAATGATGCTCACAGCCTTGCTGTGGCTTGTGTAGGAAGCTGGTAGTCAAGGTTTGTGATAGCAGGGGTGTAAAGAGGAGGGAGGAAAGGAAGGGATAGTGGTGGTGTGGTTGGGGTTTATGAACCCAAAGCTATATCAAACATAATTAACCTGTAAAGTATGTGAGAATAGGAGGAACATTCTCATTCAGGATTGCAGATTGTGAGCAAGTGATTCTGGCAGGCCAGGGTAAGGTGTTCACTATTATGGGTGAAGGTGTTTTTGCTGTGTACTCTGAAAGGAGAAAGAAGACTGTCTTTTGTTGGAATGCTAATGTGTTAATAATTATAAAGCATGTTGCTCCAAACTGCTATCCAGTGAAAGCAGTCTTTACAGGCAGCGTTGCATTCATGCTGCCAGGCTCTCGTTATTTCTGTTCAGTGGTGGCAGGAAGGCACCAGCTTAACTAAATATTAAAAGCAAGCTAAAAAATCTTCTGTTGGAGGGGAAAAAAAGTAAACACAAATGGTTGAGAACCCAGCTTTACAGTTTCCTGATGGTCAAAGCAGAGACGATGACGTTTATGACATCCAGCAAACACTAAGGGCAACATGAAATATTCAGTCTCTGTAGCAGTGCTGAGAATGAAACCTTTCTACCTGAAGCTATATTAAAATATTTCTCTTCTCATCTTCCTCTTTGGAGGAAGAGGCTTTTTTTGAGGGTGGGGATGGTGGGAAATCACAATTTTCAGTATTTAAGATATGAAGATCAAGTTCATTACTCTGAAATATCACAGTAGTGTCCCAGGGCAACTGTGCTCTGAGAGATTCCTCATGTTTCCACTCTGACTTTGTCTGCATCTTTCCATGTACACCTTAGAGCCATCTTGCTGCAGGAGGGGGATGATGGAAGATACCATATTGTGCTCTACAACATAAGCAGTTTGCATGATGTATCAATTGCAGAGAACCCCGTAAACCCAGGGGAGTTGATAGCCGGGAGATGCTCTGGGGGGGATGCTCTCCCAAAGCCACGGTGAAGGACAGCTTTTGAAAACAGAATGGGAATGACAATTGCATAAAGTTTTCCTGTGGATCACATGAATAACCTAAAACAACAAAAAACCCCAGACCTGGGTTCAAGCAGTTAACCTCAGAGGCCATTCATCTGCCTCTTTTAGTCTCAGAGAACCCCAAGCACACGCCCCTTATCTCCAGAAGAAACATCCAGAGGAGCAAACCTCCAACTTCCGTGCACATATTTGTGTTGCTGGGAGGATTTTTGGCTCTAGGTGCACTCCACGCTGTGCAGGGGCGCAGCCCAGGGTTGCATGCTCCTGGTGCTCTGGGGACACAAGCAGGTTTGCTTTTCTTGCATTGTGGCCTGGCTTGAAGTGAGCCAACACCAATGGTTCTCCTAGGTTGCCGTCAATTTTTACTTCTTTCTCTCTTTCTTTTGGCGAATTTACATGGGGCTGTAATCTGGTGCCTAGACATCCTACTTACATGGCAATTTAAAGGCCTAACACAAGTGCAGTGTGCCAGGTCTGGGAGCAGAACTTCTGTTTGAAGTTACTCAAGTTATCTTAAAAGATATTTTCTGTTGGGCTCTTACTTTTTTAGTGGGTTTTTGCATAAACTTCAACTTCAAATGTGTTCAGACAAAATTTTCTAATTTAATAAAAGGATTTTAAATTATCATTATGAAAACAGGGGAAAAGGCACCTTTGACAGATGTGTCGTGCTTTAAGTTTCAGTTTACTGGTATCTATAAACATTTAGAGTAACTCTTTAGATTTCTAGATGGGGATTTCTTATGTTCATGTGTAAATAAACCACAAGGCCACAAATAAGCACTTGCCACTTTGAATTGTTTTTTTGAAGGCTAACTGCAGTGGCACAGTTAAACTTAAGAAAACATACTTACAAGCTAGGATTTGCAAAGACTTACTGCAAGTTAAACTCCAGCAGGCTTGGTAAAGCATGCCTGTAATTTTTGCCAATGTAGTTATAAAGGACTCTTATGCTGATGTCTCCAACATATCACCTCATTACTGCCTATATCCTGCAGCTTGGGAACTGCCCTTCAAAGAAAAATGCAGGACTTGGGGCACGTGGCTAGCGATGAGAAACGGCCCACTTCAGTACTCATTCGGTTTTGTCTTAGGCCTTTGCGATGACCTAAGGGCTAGATTGAAGAGCTCATTTTAAAAGGGGGTTTCTTCCTCAACATCTCCAGCTCTGCTAGGGTGAGGGACATAAGCAGTAAGAATATGATACTACTTATAACATCAGCGTGGAAAGGGTAGCACTGCAGCTTTGTCGCTTCTACAGCTGGTAAAATTTTTATCTTTCTACCAGCGATGTCAACTGATTTAAGCCAAATAACTTAAATACTTAATGGGGTTAGCTCACCTGATGATATCTGTGCTTATCTCTTTCCAGAAAGTGTTTATACCTGCGCAGAAATGAGACCCAGAGAACAAGCCAGCAGCAGGTAGCTGTGAAGCGTCGATGTCAGCCTGACACTGAAATGGTGACAGACCACTGCAAAGCACCAGATTTCAAAAGAAGAGAAAATGAGACACAGAGGCTGAAAAGGGGCGTGAATTAGAGGTGAATACCATTTGCTGTACCGAAAGGTAACACACCTCTTTGATGAGAAGCAGGGCTCCCCAGGAGGGAATGCCAGTGTGCGTGTTAGTGAGCTGTACCATCTGCCTTTGCATAGCATCACCAGTGGGCTCAGGGCACCCACGTAGTGGCAGCCCTAAAGAACCGAGACTGTCTCTAAGTGATACAAGAAGAAGAAATAGGCTATTCTAGCCTGGGACAGACCTTGGTGCTAATAGAAATAGAATGCATGCCATATCAGAGCTGTAAATCTGCTCTTTCTTTATGAAAAGCACATTTGATTTGAAGGACCATCCGGTGATGTACAGTGCTAAGAAATAACGGCAAGGCACTGGGGCAGGGAGATGTCCTGGAAGGATCAAGGCCTGATTGCATGACCCTGTTGGAAATGTGGAGTAAATCCAGAGTGCTAACTCCAGCACAGTTACAGTGATGTAAACCAGGTGTCAGTCAGACCCAGATCTTCCCAGAGTTTTCACACTGTGGTCAGTGATGAGCGTTAAAACCATGTTGTTCCAGTCCTAGACCCTTTCTCTAATCATTCTGCAGGGATGTATATTTTTACCCAGCAGCTAAACTTCACCCTGTGCTATTTAAAAGTGTGATAGTGTGTTTGTGGATATGGTCTGTCCCTGGCTGTGTGTGTCTGGTGGGGTCAGGGAGAAGGCAGAGTCTTAGGAAAGCCGGTGGTTTTACATCTATATGAAGGTATGATATACAGTAATGGACTCGGGTGTACGTTTCAGTTGGCCAAGGCCTTACGGGCATCACTCCAAAAAGGCTCTACAGCTATGAGGGTGCTTGCGTTTTGCTTTATGGGGAGGGGCAGAGGAGGCAGAAAGCAAAAATACTTCTGCCAAAACAGTTCTTGTCGTGCAAAAAGAATTTGGACCTAATTTTTCTTAAATGCTGTACAAATACTCAGGGTAAACATTGTGCTTAAACTTCCCTGGCTGTTCGACCAGGCAAGATATAATTGTCTCCATTACTACTTAGAATGGTCTTTCAGTCCAGATGCAACTTTATTTCTTTATCACTGTGATGAAGTATGTTTTACTAAACTTTGTTTTATTGCAGCTTCCCAGAAATGCATGTTTTAATATACCAGACAAGCATAAGCAATGAGCTCATATGCAGAAAAGGGTCTGGTTTATAGTTATTGAATATACATACTCTGTGTTTGCTATGCGTTTAATATGTATGTCATGCATTCTACTAAACAAGTCAAGCATAAATGGAAAAGTTGGGTAATAATGGAAAGAATCTAAAGCCTCTGAATACAAAATGACTTGATGGAAAGGCAGGTAGGAAGAGGTTTGATTAAGCTGTTTACACTTGGTTTTAATGGCAAACTCCCCAACAGCAAACTCCCCAAGCTCCAAACCCCAGTGATGAAAGGGCATTTCTGAAGCTCATTGATAACAGTACAAGTATATCCATTAGCAGCTACATCTGACACAGGGGAAGATGCTCATTTTACTGAAAGCTGAAAACAGGAAAGCTGTAGATTTTCTAACTCTAAAACACAGGCAGAAAAGCAAACCCCTGTGTGTTTAGCAGTTCAGGTCTAACTCCAAAAAGCAACTTTAAAAATAGTACTATGGCATTTTATGGCCCTCCTCTTCCAACAGTTCCATATGGAAGGTGCTTAGCTACAAGCAATCCGGTGGTGGTTCTGTCAGTAGCACACAGTCTTCCTGGAAGCTGAAAGTCAAACTGTGTTGCTTTTGGCTCACACATCAGCAACAACAAAAACAGGACCATTAGAAGGTAGAGCATGATCTATAGTCTGTCCACGGACTTCAGAGGGTATTTCTTCAATCCCTTGCCTTTAAGGGCTTGTCTTTTTTTAGTAGTTGTTGTTAGTGTTGTTGTTTAGTGTGTTTCATCTTTGGGCCTGCTGGTATCCTTTTGAGCTTGGACATTCCAAGCCCTTTTCTCTAGGGTGACTAAAGGCAGAGGAGGCAGCACCCTCTGTTTTTACCCCATTCCAGGGAACAAACATTGGCCCTGGCTGAAGAAAAGCAGAATAAGTAAGCTGATTGTCATCAGCATTGAAACCCAACAGTGGCATGAGGTTCCCAGAACTGCATAAACCCTCCTACAGTCTATCTGGAATACCTTGTTTCATCCAAATTGAAAGGTCCAAAAATGATTCCAATAAAATGTTTTACTGATACATGTGGAGAAAGGGGGTTGCAGTCAGACCTTGGTTTGAACACTTCTTTCCACAGAATGACCTAGGTTGGGAAAGCCCTTGCAGCTCCTCCAGCCCAACCATGACCCTCCCCCTGACCGTTCCCAACTCCCCCAGATCCCTCAGCGCTGGCTCAGCCCGACTCTTCAACCCCTCCAGGGATCCCGGGGACTCCCCCCTGCCCTGGGCAGCCCATTCCAACGCCCAACAGCCCCTTCTGCACAGAAATCCTTCCTCAGAGCCAGCCTGACCCTGCCCTGGGCAGCTTGAGGCCATTCCCTCGGGGCCTGGCGCTGGTTCCTTGGCTCCAGAGACTCATCCCCCCTCTCTGCCCCCTCCTGGCAGGGAGTTGCAGAGGGCCAGGAGGTCTCCCCTCAGCCTCCTCTTCTCCAGACTGAACCCCCCCAGTTCCCCCAGCCGCTCCCCAGCAGACCTGTGCTCCAGACCCTGCCCCAGCTCCGTTGCCCTTCTCTGGCCACGCTCGAGTCATTCAATGGCCTTTTTGGGGTGAGGGGCCCAAAACTGAACCCCCTCACCGAGGGGCGGCCTCCCCAGTGCCGAGCCCAGGGCTCAGATCCCTTCCCTGTCCCCGCTGGCCACGCTAGTGCTGATACATTCCCCTTCAGACAGTGCACTGTTGATGAAATAGCCAGGCTTTCAGACCCTTGGATTCGGGCACAGCACTACTGTGGTGAGAAAGCACAAAGAAAGGCCTTGTCAGTGTTGCACTGACCAGTGGGGTGTACCTGGTCCTCCTTGCTGATAGAGCAAAATCTGCAGAGGTGAGAGGCGAATACCTCCCCTCAGGCTGGACCAGTGTCTGCACATCAGCTGTGCAGCTGCAGGAAAGCTCCGGTGCCAGATGATGAGCTGGCATAGTTCAATTGCCTGCACCTCACCCTCTTGATTAAAGGCAGGCATTTGCCCCTGTTCTCTAAATTACTTGGGATCATTTACAGTTGTAAAAATATGCTGTTACAAAAGCTTTGTCATTCACCTTTAGGGATGAACATATTCAGCTCTGACAATGTTATCTAGAGAGAACAGCAGCTGCAATCATCTCAAACATGCTTGCAATATAACATGGCTTCAGGCGAAGCTCACTGACATCAATGCTGTGAAAGAAAGGAATGAAAATGAAGTGACCATTACAATGAGGAATGTGAGGCAGATGACACACAATTTTGCTTGAACAACCAAATTTCAAATTGCACTGCCTGTCCTTCTTTTCTTTCCTAGTTCTCTGGAGGTCTTCTTTCTGTAGCAGTGAATTATTCCTGGGCTTTAACGTAATACAGTGAGCATCCCCGAAAGCTGTAGCCTCGTTTGTCCAGAGGCAAAGACTTCAGAAACACCGCCGTCTCCTGGCAGTCCCTCCACACCACTGCAGCTGCAGTGCAAGGACAGCCCTGCCAGAGGTCACAGGCAGATGTCATAGGCGTTTAGTGGTAGGCAGGATACGCAGCAGAAACTTCCTCACATTTCGCCGATGAAGAGAGTCGGTTTTGTGCAAAAAAAGAAAATGAATCAGATGAGACAGGTGCCCAGTCAGATGATGACAAAGTAACTGAACTGGTGCCGAGCGAAAGGCAGCCCCGGATTCCCTTGATGGGTTTTTGTGCTTTCATGAGCCTCAGAACAGCCTGGAATTCAGTCACCTTGCTGGAGCAGTTCAGCGTCTACATCGACAGGCAGTCAGGAAGGTTTACAGCTCAGGAAGGCAGATGACCCAGGATGGCTTTCTCAGAAAGGGAAATCTTTTCTGAGCCAAACTTGCTGTAGTGCCTCCAGCACATCCTGTTACAGACACTCTGTACAAAGTGTTACAGAATCTTTCAGTAAATACCAGATGAAGGTATCCTAAATAATATGAATAATTTTTTCCTTTCTTTTTTCCCCCCTCTCCACCAGCATTAAGTCAGGGAGGTTTTCTGCCATGGATTGCTTTAGCACTCATCCCTTAAAAAGAATCATTATCTCTGTGTATAAATTACCACCATTCAGAGTATTTCAGCATGTATTCTATGGTGTGCTTTTAAAAGCAAATCAGTCTTAATTTTTGATGTATGAATTATTTCCTAGGATTACAGCCTTTAACATTAGGCAAATGAGAGTCAGCTTTTCCAGTCTGTGGCTTTTAAACACTGTGGGTTTTTTCAGAAGAGTTATTTTTTTGTGTGGGGTGGAAGACCTGCTTAAATGCAAGTCTGACCTGTACATCTGGCAGTCTACATGGGGCCTTATCCAGAGCCCATTAAAGTCACTAGGTGGGTTTCCAGTGACCTGTGATGAAGAATCTTTTTATCCTGCGCCAAATGTGCTGACCTTCTGTCCTAGGATACAGCAGAGTTTGTATGAATCTTCTGTGTATTGCAGCCTGCCCAGAGGTATCGATAAAAAGAAGTCCTTGCCCACCTGCAAGCACCGGGTCTAGAGAGTGCGTTGGTCTAATAGTATAGTGCCTCACATAGTGTCTGTTTTTTAATAAAGCTTAGAGAGGCTTTTCTGTGGCTCACCCAAATGACCTGAGCCTGAGCACAGGGGCTCCAAGTCAGGGTCTGCTTCTGCCAATGGAGATGTCCACAGAACGAATCTCACGGTGGTGTATCCACTATATACAGTACTTATTTGCTACTAATTTACTTCCACATAAATTTTACTAATTTACTTTATAAAAAAGCAGAGTTGCATACAGCTTTGAGCAATTACTGATCTTTTCAGTAATATTGTCTTCCTCTCCTCCCTCCCTCTTCCCTCAAAGGAAGATTTAGTGGCTTAACCTCTTCCCATTACATCCCACCATTTTTAATTGGAACAAGGTCAGACTTCGGAGTTTTACTGGCTGGATTTCAGGACACTCCAAGGATTAATGGGTAACTTTCCAAAAGGCCTAGCACATACTTCACCAGTGGGTGCCTGAGGGATAGGCACCTCTGCTTTTAAAAAACTTATGAGCAAGCAAAAGCCATTGCTACTGAAGCGAGTGGCAGCTCAGGGGGTTTGAAGCTCTGCTTCATCATTTACAACACATTTATGCTGTACAGGCATGTCCTCTAGCCCTGGTCCAGACTAGGTCTGGAGTAGACCCTCAATATGGTGCGTGTTGGTGGAGTGTCTATATCTGCTGTACCTTTGGTAGTGTGTAGGAGACGTCAGGGCTGGGAGCTCAAGCTAGTTGTGCCCATTGTTGTTACAGGGATGGAATGGAAACCAGGCTGTCAAGAACCTTCATCCCCTTACAGTCAAGGAGCCAGCTCATGCCAGGGAAGAGCCAGCGTCACAAGCAAGGCCTAGGCAATATGGGTGACCACAGAGTTGAAATGCACACAGGGGTTCAAGCCCAGAGCTAACGTGACATAAGAGGGGAAAATTCATGTGCTTAGTTGCCTCCCGCTTCAGTAGTAGAGCCCTGCTGTGGCTGGAATGCTTGCTGCCTTGTGAGACCAAGCCCCTAGATGCAAAATATCACTCTGAGGTGTTTAACAGCAGGGCCTTTAGCAATAGCATTGGTACCATGTGGGTAGTCCCACCAGCCTGTGACAAAAATCCTGAAGAGGCAAAAAGTACTGAGTGCAAATGCAGCTGTGATAATACTGCCTTCCTAACGGATTGATGTAGCTACTGGCACCAGTACAGATTTGCAAGGCGAGGTAGTGTTGTAATTTGATGCCTTTCTTGCCTTATTCACTCAAATGTATGTAATTTTATTTTATGTACCCACACCTTATAACCCTTGGCTTCACCTGTCTGCTGCTGTAAAACACAAGCCTGTCATTTTCTCAAATTTCTGACCTTTTTTCTCTCCTGTTCATAACTGACTTTTTTTTTCTCCCTTAAATGCACCTAGTTTTCCTTAATGAAAGAGTTGCAGGGATGTTTTATGTAAAGTAGGGGAGGCCTGTTTTCTTTCTGTTGCAGAAGAATATTGCTTCTTATGGCTCAAATTTGATTTTAAAAATTGGCTTTTGTTTTCCTAACTCCTTCCCTGTTTTGTCTTCAGGTGAACCCAAGGACTGTCTGTAAACTCTCTCTTTGATCCTGCCATAAGCTGCAGCTCACTAAACTTTCCTTCATGGGTTGGGGTTTTTTTTGATATTTGATCTGTTTGGATGTCCCTAAAAGTGAAGTGACTCTGAGGCAGTGATAAGGTGCCAATCGGTTTATTAAGTCATCCTTGTAGAGAAGTGACAAGTTCCATCTGCTCTTAGAGCCTGACTAAATACAGCCAAGAAGAAACATGGAGAAAGCCATTCATCTGTTTTTTATTTTTCTTAAACTCTGAGGTCAGCTGGTATCTGGCTTGCACTGCCCAAACCCACACATAAATCTGCCTGTGCGTACACAAACACAGGGCGAAAAGGGCAGTTTGTTCCTCGCGAGCTGGGCCCTTGGCTGCTCTAAGCTGCAGTCCCCACCTTCAGGCCCAGGTACTGTTTTTACCTGGTCACAGGACCTGCCAGGAACCAAACTGATGTTAGGTACGGAGGCTTCAGAGACCTACAGCAACAAGATGGCCCTGATTACAGCTGTCTGCTGGACTTCCCTGTTGGGGGTTGTAGAGCAGAAACATTCCCAGCCGTGCCAAGTGAGGCTGAGGATGCATCAGCAAGGTGCTCAAACCGCCCCTGGCAAAGTAAATTGTGTTACAGGGTGGTGATGGGCTCTGAGAGTGATCTAAACTGCTACAAACGCTATCAAAAACAACTCTCATAATTTGTTTACTCCTAAAATAACAGTAGAAGCAAAGCAAAGGAGCACAGTTCTGCGCAAGAGGAAAATAAGGTGCCGAAGTTGTTTCAGTTACAAAAGGTTGCTGTAATCTCTTTTTTGGTGCCAGCGTGCTCTGGCCCAGTGTAGTCAGGCCTCAGAGGGCTGGTTTGTTGTGCGGTCTAATGTCAGTGGAATCTTCCTCGAGCATCGGCACGTCTGCAGGGGATCCCAGCAGTGGAGTGGCACCCACAATGGCTGTTCTGTGGATGAGCCCCTACCTGTTTAGATAAAAGTGTCCTGCTGGCTGGAGTCCCCCTCCTTTGGTGCAGAAACTTGCATAAACATGAAGAACTGCTTTGTTCAGACTGCGACAACGAATCTTCTAGTTGCCTGTTGTTGCTCCTTTTCTTGGGAAGGCCTTGTCACCTCATTTCTTCCCTCAGAGTTCACCTAGCCAGTCCCTAGCTCTGATTTCTGAAAGCATTCTGGAAAAAAGTGGCTGATTTAGGGCTGCTACCTGTGACAACAAAATGATTTGTGTAACTGTGACCTCTGCCTGTTTCACCCCCTCACTCAGCATCCCCTGCAGCTTGGAGGCACAAGATCTGGCTATGGTTCCCATCTCTGCCACTGACCTGATGAATTTGAAAGAATTGTTCCATTTCCTTGGGCCTCAGTTTCCTCCTCTGTGAGAATGTGATCTTTGGTAATGTACTGCAAGATCTTTGCCTGGAAAAATGTTCTTATGGTATCTAGATATCTTACGGTACTGTTATGCATTACAGCAAATCAGTACATGTTGAATTCTCTGATTTATTTTATTTTTTCTTTTTATTTGATCGAGGGCTTCCTTATACCTCTCTCCGTATTTGCCTGGATGTATGCATCCAGGCCTGTTACTTGTCTGTCTCCCTAACTGATTACTTAATCTCGGGTTGAATTGACTTGATTTTGCTCAATGTCAATTAAGTACATCACAGAGGCAGAAAACCAAGGTAAAGCAATGCTGACAGCCCTATTTTAAAGCTGGCTTTTCTTTATTTTCCAATATCTAATAACGTATGAAAGTATAAAAAGCTTGAGAAAGAAAAAAGAGGGAAGTCTGTTTTCTGCTGCCAAGGCAATGAAAATGAAGTGCAAATGATACAGTAATGGATGACTACGTTACTGCAGATCAACTGTGTTTAATCCTTCTGGTAATGAAAATAACTGTTTGATAGAGCAGAGTGAATACTGTGCAAGAATTAACAAATGGTCATTCAGAGTCACCCAATTCATCTACTCATAATGGCATCCCTCTGAACAAACGTGGAGCCCTCCATGCTCTGTTTCTATGAAAATGCTAGCAAAAGGGTTTATAGGCAGGAACAGTTACACAAAATTTGCAGGAATACTCATAAAACCTGTGTATTTGTATTTTTTATTTGTTGCGTGTTCTGCATGGCCAGCCAAGGTCTGGCTCTGTTCCAGAGAAGCACTTGTGTTTCTGGCTAGTTTTAAGCCTAACTTTAAGTCGCATCAACTTCCGTTCCGTGTCAAGGAAATGAAAGCTTTGCCACTCGTTTTGATGACGGCAGGTATGGGCATATCATCCCTGCAATCTAGATGGTGTTCCCATCCCTAATTTATTAGCTTCTGAATGTAAATAAGAAGCTGTGTGCCATGGAGCCATCAACAGGCCGTGGGGGTCTTCAAGGGGTGTGTTTGGCCCATCAGTGCTCCTAAACTCACCAGACAAAGCGCTGGGAAGACAAAAAGCATGTTTCCCAGAGAAGGGGATGCCTTGTGTCTCCTCCAGTGCATCGCTCGGAGGGTGGAACCTGGCAGAGAAATCGCGATGCTGGGTGTGATCGCCCAGCCCAGCTTTACGGTGCACAGGACGGGTCGGAGGTAAGGACGTAGCTGAGCTCAGCCAGTGTGCCATGAAAGCAGGTACTTCACTAGCCAGCGAGCCCTCTCTGCCCTTCAGGCTTTTGCTGCTGCCATCTTCTGAGCATTTATCATGCTGTTAGTGCTTTTTTCTTCTGGTGAGTCCACTCAGCAGTGACATACAGATGCCCTTTTTGCTAGAAGACTGACACCAAGTTTTTCTGCCCAGGCTGGGTCGAGGCAGCAGGCGTTTGGGTGGTGATTCTGGTGGCAGTGCCTCTGCGGGGAGCTGCTGGGGTGAGAGCAACTGGCTGTGCTGCTGCATGGCAGGGCAGGTGAATCGATGAGCCTGTAAAGAGATCTGGAGGCTTACTGGGAAGTGTGGTGTTAATGCTATTAAATATTACTTAGGCCTACAGCAAGCTGCATGTTCAACAGTTTAAACTGTAATTGGTAGCTGATGCAGGAATAAGACAATGTATGTAAATCCTGTTGATGGCTAATATCATTTTGGCTTCTCAGACGGATTAGCAGCCTCTACAATTAGCAGTTGTGTGCAGCTGATGATGTTAGTGGAGGATCTATCATACTGTGCTGTAGGATGCGTTCAAATCTGAGTACAGTGGAGGCACCACTTTTTCCAGCCTTAGGAGTATTGCCAGATAACAGAGCCCATGCTGTCTGTGCCCCTTGTCAGGGAGGAGGCAAGGAGCCACAGGACCGTGGGACTGACTTCCAGTCATTACGTTCATGGTTTACGGTTCCAGATGAGAAGCCAATGATGCCTCATCCATTTTTTGCCTGCCCTGCTCTTTTCCTGTGCCACAGCAATATTTTGGGGTGGAGGGCGAAGAAAGAGAAACCTCCCTCCTCTGGCCAAAGCAGTTATCCCCAGCTCATGCCATCTGAAGTCCTTTTATCAGCACGTTTCCATGCACACGCATACCACTCTGTCTTTACGTATCTATTTAGAAAAAGAGTAGGAAGGAAACACACATATAAAGCCCAACAGATGTCTTTCCAACCATCCATAAAGTCTAATTTTTACAGCAATCATTTGAAGAGTGGATAAATTGGGTCCTAGGACCCATGCTGCGTGAAAGAGAAGTGCAGATGCACTACACCCACCTAAAGTATGACCAGTCTGATTTTTTTTAATGCATTTGGGAACAATGTGCAGATGTCCCACGTCCCAGCTGTTTTGAAGTTCTGAGATATGGCTTTTTACTCTGTCCTCCGATAAATGAGCAGTTTGTACTTTCCTATGGATCAGCATATATGGTTTCTAGCACTTAAGGACCTCTGACAGTCACTCGTACCTGGCTGCAGATCCCTTACATCCTATCACAGGCCTCTTGTTTTTGAAACTTGTCATGCATAATTTTAAATAAAGAAATGCACTGATAATGATTTTCCCCTCAAATTTGGATGCATCAAAGAAAAAAAAAAACATTTCCTAGTGGTGCTCAACGTAAGTAAATTGTCTTTGCACCTACAAATTTGAGAACACCTGAGACTTTGTTTATAGAGGTTACTAGTGTGTGATGGCTTCTCGGCTTAAATTATTGTTAGCTCTACTCTGCTGTGAGCTGTTTGGCAGAGATTTTCCTGCTTTCTGTTTGTACAGTAACAGTTACAGTGGGCGCTGGGCACTAGGCAGCACAAAGGATAAATGAAGGTGGTATTACTGGAGACCTCAAAGGCCTCTGAGAAGTCTTAGTGACAACAGTTATTTTAGATGGAGCCATCCCTGCAGGCAGGTGAGTGGTAGAGGGTTCACTTATTACAGGATCCTCCAGGTTTTGTGTGGCAAACAATCAACACTCTCTTCTTCTGATAGTGGTTTTATTGCAGCGAACACGCTTTGCTTGCACCCTGTCCAGATCAGCTCTGCTCTTATTTTTCTGTCATTTAAATGATTTTTCATGAGAGGAGGGTGAGACTGTAACAGCGATACTGTCTGTATGTTTCCTGAGGCCATATCACACCACCTCAACCTTCCCTTCTCGCTGCTTCCCTTCTTTTCAGAGCTTCAGGCAACACGTTGTTGCTGGCAGAGCTGGAGTGGGGTGGGGAGGGCTGTCACAGTGGCTTGCCAGGAGCATAGGAAAAAATCTTCACCCCGGTGAAGCTAGCAGGATCTTTGTCACTGTCGTTAGCTGAGACTTCACTCTGTTTCTAAACACTCTGGGGACAAGGACAGGGGAGCTGTGTACAGTGAAAAGAACCTGATTGCTTGAGGGAGGACAAAAAACCTCTTTTCTACAATTCCTGCCAAAGAAAGATGATTATTCCCCCCTAGAGTCCACCACTGTCCTTGATCAAGCATTGAACATTGAATATATGATTTACAGGTAGAAGTCTTTGCCTGCAGCACCATTTTTATTTGTGCTTTTTTCCCCAGCTTTTCTGAGGTCAGTTTTCAAAACAGCCCATGGAAATAGACAAGTGAATGCTTACTGCTTTGAAAATCCCAGAGAAGGTTTAAATCCACACACAACATCACGTACACAGCGCTTTCAAAAGTAACCCTGTGTGCAGGGCCGTGCCAGCAGCTCGCCCTCGGATGACACAGAGGCTTGGCTGTGTGTGGCCCCCTGCACCAGCAGGACAAATGGTGGGAAGGAGAACGGAGCTCTGGAGATGCATCTGTGGAAAGGAGGGTCTCTATTCTTTCATGCTAGAAAGACAATTTTAGGCTCACTGTGGGGGTTATAGCTGCCCCCTTGTTTTAAAGTTTTTAAAGGACTTACCTCGTTCCGCTCACACACACACTCTTCAGAAATGTTAATCTCACTATTGTTCTTAATTGTTTCGGGAAGGAGGGAGGTATTGTTGCCTAAAGGATTTTAAGTTACTAAGAAGTGTTCGCTAAGAAACGTGATGTGCTTTTTTTGCCACAGCTGAGAATGTTAGCCAAAAGTGAAGTAAAGAAGGAGGGCTTTATTGTAGAAGTTCTTTAAATAGTGGTACTATGCTTCTTGGCTATCCTCTTTAAAGCCATTTTAATAGCAAGCCCACTCAAGCAGTCTGACAGCTCACATCACTGCCTGTGTGGCTACAGCCCAAATGTGCGGTGGTGGCAGGGGAAGAACTTTACTTGTTGGACCTGGCTGTGCCCGAGCCGGGAGCCCTCCAGGCAGGCACCTTCCTGTCTGAGGCGCGGGGGAGTCCCTAGGTCAGCCCTGCACAAGCTGACAGATGCTCCGAGGGTGCAAGGCCACTCCAGGAGTCCTTGCTGCTTCTCTGGGAGCTGCCCAGCAAAGCCACCATGCAAACTTCTGTGCACCCATTCGATTTTTTGGTGGTTTGTGTTACAAAACTTTGTTCTGTGTTTGGCTAGCTCAAATGTGGTCAAGCCAACTGCAAGGGAACTTTTAGATGGTGGCAGCGGCAGCTGCTGCTATTTTTGTAATTTTGGTTTGTTTATGCTCAACTTCTAAAGCAAACCTCCTCTCCAAGAACAAAGAGCCTCAGCAAACCCCAGTGACTCAAGTCTCTCCAACATGTCGCCAAAAGAGCTGGGGGCAGAGTTTAGCTCAGCAGTTTTTATCTCCACGTGTACAGTGACAAACCATCCTGGCGTGTTTCAAAGAGGAGGTGCAGGTTATTGTTGCGTATCTCTATCACATGTGCAGTGTTGGTTCAGCCGTGGGAACAGAACGACAGCCTGTGGCAGAGCCTAACAGCTCAGCAGAGTAAACAGCCCTGGTACTTCTGAAGAGTGGCATGAGCCTCAGGCTGTTTCCTCAAAGTCCCGTGTGGTTGCTGTGGTGCCCACCTCCACTTGTGCTCAGGAGGAGGTCTGTGACTTCTGAAGAAGGAGAATAGGGTTGTTAGAAGAAACGTCTTCAAGCCCTTGCCCTCGATCTCTCCTTCCTTCTCCCTGCCAGAAGGCAAGTAACTGCTGTCACTAAGACAATGGTGTATTCTCTGGCTCCCCTAGATGTTTTAAACCACTGGTACCCTGAATTAGGCTAGGAAGACAACCATATGTTTTTTTCCTGGCTGCTTCTTCCAGTTGATTCTTCGGGATTCAATAACAACGTTGTGATATTGATATCTGACAGTGAAAGGACTTTTTATCATTCCCTGTGAATGAACAAGGCCTCATGGCTGAGAATGAGAAGAAAACAAATACTGTCTGAAAGGGTCCTGTGACCTGGAGAGCAGGATGAGCCTGAGCTACATGCACATGCCTTGCACAACCACAACTGAGAGGGGACTCGTGGCCAATGCTGCTGCGGTCCTTAGGGTCTCACTTGCTGGTGTGGGGCATCCCCAGCCCCGGGCTGGGCTAGGAGGGGGCTTTAGAGATAACAGGAATGACTGGCCTGTGCTTGTGTTGGTCTGTGCCCGAGGTCTTTTGCCAGCCCTGCTGCTTAGTGTCCACCTAAGTCCAAGGGGTTATGTGACCTGTTACTACACTTGGAGCTCTGAGAACGAGAGCACCATTGCTGATACCAAATTGCATATGTGACACCCAGAAAAGTGCTGGGACAGCAAAGAAACAGAGGCCGTAGCAACCTTGGAGGTGTTTGTAACTCTTCGTAGGTTACTCGGACCATAACGTGTCCTGGTTGTTTGGTGGTGGTAGTGTAGATGATGATGATGATGATGATGATGATGATCTTTCAGTGAGCTAATACATTCATTACTCACTGCTCCAGCATGTAAGGCAATTACTTCTGTTTATTCAGAAACTAAAAGGGTTTTTTTCTGGACAGGTTGGCAAACATCCCTTAGTCCGGGATCCAAGGGCATTGTCCTCTCTCAGCTGCACAGCTTTGCATTAATATTTGAAAAGGTTTACTGTGAAATTTAGGGTTGGAGTGTAGTATTTTATGCAGTTATTTCAAAATTCATAGATTCCTAGATTTTTCATGGCCAGAAGGGACTATTATGCACACCTCCTCTGACCCCATGTATAAAGCAGGTTACATTTGTTTAAAGTTTCAATTTGTTTTCCTGAGCAAAGTTGTATTTGTTATATATAGTTTGGTACAGAAGAGTAGCTAGTGAAAAGGTTGAAACCCATAAATATTATATCAGACCACCTGGTGCTCTGAAGCTTGCTTCTGAATGATGGCCACTCAAAACGAAGAGCGGCTTGAAAGGCAGGGACGTATAATGATGTGACTATTGCAAAGAGCAAATGAATGTCTCCATACTGGGGAAGGCTGTTTCTGGGAGCCTGGTTTCAGTTCAAGCGCTGTTCTTTCCCGCCAGCAAACAAATGCTTTTTCACTTGGCATAACCTTTATTTTAGAAATAGGGGGGCAAGAAAAGAGAGGAATGTTTCTGTAGGAGCTCACACCATATCTGAGCAGCTCGGTAATGAAAAGCCATCTCAAACTGACAGGGGAATGCCCCTTACCAAAGGGCATTTACACTTAGAGGTGCAGCTTGCAGAAAATAGCCTGATAGCTGCATGACTGTAGTCACTATAGTGTAATGATTCATCTGAATAGCAGGGAAACATATTTTGTGTTTACTGACGTCCTGTTGTGTGATTGAAGATGTGTTGAACGGCTCAAGAGAGATGTTTCTGTCGTAGCATCTCTGTTTTAAACAAAGATGAAAAGGAAGGGCCGTGGAGTCTCTGAGCAGCCGTCTCTGTGACATTAGCCTGGGCTTTGATGCTCTTGCTTTCCCTTGGCCTGTTGCTCATGCTAGAAGCCTGCAGAAGTGCTTCACAGCTCAGGACAGACCCACCATGTAAGAACTACAGGTTCTGTCTTGATGATTAACGGTAGCTGTTTGAAATAATCCAACTGCTGCTCTCTGATCTGATAAAAAGAATAAATACATTGGGTGTGAATGATGCGGGCTAGGGGGAGGCACTGGGTGGGGGTGAGGACAGGAGTTTTTGACAGGCTCGGTTTTCTGAGAATGAAACATCTTTCGGGGGGGGGGTGTTTGTTTTTTGGTGGGTTTTTTTTTCCCCTCCAGATGTTGCTATGCTGGAGTCTTGCCCCTGATCTGGAGGCTATGTTTTACTGGAGTGCTCTGTGGGCTGCCTGAGATAGGAGAGCAGATATTCCCCCCGCAAATGGCAGCACAAATGTTCTGGTGGCACAGAAGCAGTTCACTCACCGTGCAGCCACAAGAGAGGTGACAAGGGGAGGTCCCCACAGGTACAAAATCCAGCAGTAGAGTTCAGCAAATCACAAGGTACTGGCTGCCAGCTTTCCTCTAATCTTGCCCAGCTCATCTAGCCTTCTGTACATCTTTCTAGGCTATATTTGGTCTCTGCACACCCCATTTCACTCCAGTGAAGACCAGATACCTAAAGATAAGAGTATCCGTGGTATGAACACATACTTGCTTGTGTGCAAAGACCTTACTGCCTTTGTAGAAGCAGATCAGCCCCCAGAAAATGAGTGAACCATTCTGCACCAAACAATCAAAAATAAATACAGGAAGTTAGAAAAAGTCACTGTATGCAGTAACAAGAGAAATTAAATTAATTGCATCTCTGCAGTGTGCAAAGATATTCTCCTGCACAAAGTTAGTGATTTTCATTTGAGTCCTCATTTCACTCTTCCAGTTTATGATGATGTGACTTTGTTTTCTGTCAGTACAAGTCTTTTGCTACTCCTGCTGTTAAAACACCCATCCTTAGGTTCTTTTTCTGTTGATACTTCAGGAGATGTTACAATCATCATGTAATCATGTTCTAATCATTTGTTATGATCACATCAGCTGCTTTCATCTGGCCTTAAGGTCTTATTCTTTTTCTTCATAGCTTTTAATATACTTTAATAATCTTTCCATTAAAACTGCTGTTGCCTAGATGTGATACAAGTATCATATTAGACCTAGTTACTGTTATTACCTTTGTTGTTTTTAATTATATATTGAGGAAGAGGGAAACTGCTGACTCTGTAGAAGAGATCTGGTGACACAAGGACTGTTTTAAGCAAAACGCAATGAATACAACAGCCAAACTTTACGAAAAAATGGAACAAAAATTAGGAGTCGCTTATAACTGTGTTTTGCCTTTTTCTGCGCGTTGGTTTGACAGACTGTGGTTATGTGACTGTAAAGGAATGGTGAGTGCTGTAAGTTGTTGTTTCCCTATGAAGTCCTCTGATCATCCATTCTGTACACTGAAATTGAAGAGTCCACTCCTGAGCTTCTTGACCAATAGGATTATTTTTTTTTTTTCCAAGGAAGGTTTTGAAGTGTGGTGCCCTACTGGCAATTAAGTTGATGGGTTAAAAAGTACAGTCTCAGGTGTGGTGCTTGGCCTGGGGTACCAAAGCAGGGGTGTTGTGTGCAGGTTGAACTAAGAATGGTGCTCCTTTTCTCATTCTGGAGATGTATGTGTGTAAAGGGTAAGTTCTTCAAGGAAGCACTGCATTGCATGACCGTGTGGTTGGGTAGCTTTCTAGCATCTGCCACGGAGCTCTTTGCACCCGAGGTGGCTGTTTGGGCCCTTTTTGCAGGCAGTGCACAGAAAGGAATCGCCTTTCCCAAGGTAAAATTCATCTGACCTATTTTCAGCGTCATATTTTGTGGTAAAATAAACATGCTTCCTAGAAATTCCTGCACCGAAGAGAAAGGCAACCTGCTGTGATTAGCTCTTGTTTGGACATCAAACCTTTAATCATCTTAAATTTGGGTGAGAGAATCCAACCTCACCTGTCACTGCAGGGCTCCAGTTATTGAAGGAGCTGCTGGGAGCTGTTCAGGTATATAAAATAGTAAAATTTAAATCTCTGATTTTGAAACAAATTAATTAATGCTTTTGTCTGTTTACAAATACAGATTATGCTTTGTATGAGTAGTTGCTTACAGCATGCGATGAGTTTGTGCTCTGGCACAGCAGCATTTGCTTTTAGCAGTGCTGTAACACAGATCGATCAGTGAAGAAGAAAACATTACAGCTGGCAGAAAAAAAGTTGGATACCAACTGCTAGCAAGAAGCTGCATCTGCTCTACTGTTCTGCTGTTTCCTTTTTAAACAGTTCTTCACTCTCCAGGCAAGAGATTTTCAGGCCCCCGTGTGAGGAGGGCCTCTCTTCAGGCACAGCCACAGGATGTAACAGCCCTAGTCTTGGGGACATTCAGTCTGTGGATGTGTTCAGTCTTTTCTTTTTTTATTTCCCTGCCCTCAGCGGAGGCTTGGACTTAGGGACTGAAGAGAGCCCACCCATGCAGATCAGACAGCAATGGGAGTAACTCATTGTTACTTCCAGGTGCAAACTTTCAGATCAGTGATGTGGGATTGAATGTCAGGCTGGTGTCAGCCATCCAGGGGCTCACAGTCTCTGTCTCCAACACTACAGGGAGATACCTGTTGTCTTCTTATGCACTGAAGGGTAACTTTCAGATTGTAGAAACACCTCATGATCACCTTTAGGAATCTCCCAAGGATATGGAGCCAGTATGATTCACATTACTATATTACTCAGAGCCTTGATCATTCTTACTATCATTCCCATTATATATTATGTCAAGTAGTTGGACACATGTAAAGGAATAAGACGTCTGGAAATAGCAAAATGAGAAAGAATAGCACTTAGCTAAATTATATTATCGTGAGCTTTATCAAACAGCTATCAATATATCCAGAACTACATCCCCCACACACTGTGACCTGTCTCTTGGTGCTTTGCCCTGGCCAGAGCTGTACAGTTTTCTGTAAAATCCTTGCACACGGACACTTAAGAGTGCACATACTAAAACCAGGGAAGGAGCTTGAAGGCTCTTTCCCAGACTTGTTCAAATCTGCAGCATGGGTGCTTTCAAAGAAGGTTTTAGGGAGAAGTGTTCCATTAATGTGGACCAGATGCAGTAAGTTCTGATACACAGGAAGATAGATCCACCACCATTTGTGAAACAGAGGGGAAGGATGCAAAAGAAAGTGCAGCTTCTCCACACACTCCTGTTTTAAACCCTGATTTTGCCTTAGCAGAAAAGACATTGAATGTCGGATGAACTTGCCCCCTCCTCAGCCAACGGCTGTCTTTGCTGGGTTAGGTGCCTTAGCAATGCCCAGGTAGCACTTGTCAGCTCTTTAGGATTCTTCTTTTCCTTTCTTTTCAAATCACTTTAGATCAGAGAGTTGGGGTGTTTTTTTTTTTTTCTTCTGGTCTTTTCTTCCACCTGACTTAAACCACTGGTCTATCTATTAATTTGTTACTGTTTTCCTGTTGGAGTAGCATGGAATGATAATTTGTTACTGTGAAGCCCATGATGACTTTTAATTGTGGCTCCTAATGCCACATGCTGTCATTTAAATCTCAATGGCTGTCACTTCCTCCTTCTCTCCCAGAGAAAATACGGCTCTTTCCCCCTTCAAACTTCTGCATTATTGCACGGTTTATGCCTGCCTCAGTTGGGCTAAGTGAGTCACAAAATGCCAGATCCTCGAATTATTAGCTTCTCTGACTTAGCCCTGGTGGAAAAAAAACCCAACATAATCCATTTGTTACATTCAGCAGGCATTCTGGGTACAAGAGAGACATTGCCGTTTCAAAGAGACATGTCCTTGGCAATATGCTCATGTGGGTTTTTTTCCTATGGAGAAGTCCAGCCTTGTGGATCTGCCTGTCTTTTTTAGAAAGAAGCAAAATCATCCAGTCCATTATTTTTGTTGGTGTTTTCCTGAGCAGAGTGAGATGGTCTGCTGCGCTGCAGTCACTGGAGTTCTTCCTCCTCCTTTCAATGGCACTGACTTTCAGGCCCATAACTGAGCACGCAGCAGTTTTTAACCCCTTGTATACATGCGAGGAAGGGGAGGCGAAGAGGTTGCTGAGCACATCCCAGCTACAGTGCAGTATATAATGGCAGTAACGTTCTTGTTCAAGTAATGTGCTACATTTGAAATAGAATAAAGATGATTGTATTTTTAGAGAGCTGGGGGGACAGCTTCTGCAGTGCATAGGTCAGCCAGATCTGGAGGTAGCCACATGGTTTCCCTTGATGAGAAGCCTGCCAGCAAGGTGTGAGGGCAGGCAGGAGGACTGGAGCTAATGAACCTCACAGTTTCACCCTGAGAGAAGCACACAAGGTGCTACAAGGCAATAGCTGTTACATCTTTCCATTAGGACCCAACATATGAGGAAGAATTCTTGCTGAGTGCTGACTCTTTCACCTGTCTGCATGCCCAAAGCCTGGCTAGTGTAATGCCACTCAGGGCTACCATGTGGTTTTGTAAGGTTGGTCATCCTTGGGAAACAACTCTGGGACTTCTGCCTTGGGAAGTGTCAGTCTCCCAGCTTGAGCTACCCCGTTGTTTCCCTTAGCTTGTCACCAGCTGTAGTTTTGTAAGCTCTTCCATGAATCAGACAGAAAGGAATAAAACCACAAATAGCTGGCATAGTTTTATGTGGTTGCTCATCTCTGCTGCAAAAGCGCCCCTGAAGGAACAGACAGGAAACTGTGCTAGCAGAAGGTACTAAACTATTTGCTTAATGTCATGTGCTGAAAAGAACCACAGAATCGTAGAACAGTATGGGTTGGAAGAGACCTTAAAGCCCATCCATCCAGTGCCACCCCCTGCCCCGGGCAGGGCCACCTTCCACTAGCCCAGGTTGCCCAAAGCCCCATCCAACCCGGCCTGGAACCCTTCCAGGGAGGGGGCAGCCACAGCTGCTCTGGGCAGCCTGTGCCAGGGCCTCACCCCCCTCACAGGGTAAAATTTTTTCCTGACACCTAATCTAAATCTGCCCTCTTTCAGTTTAAAGCCATTACCCCTTGCCCCATCACTACGTGCACTTATAAAAAGTCCCTCCCCACCTTTCCTGTAGCCCCCTCTCTTCTTCAGGCTGAACAGCCCGAACGCTTTCAGCCTGTCCTCACAGCAGGGGTGTTCCAGCCCTCTGATTGTCCTCATGGCCTCTGGTC